>NC_133473.1:20571113-20639734 GCF_025370935.1 Choristoneura fumiferana
TGATGATGATTTTCATAACGTCTTCTCACTAAATTGACCAATTCCACTGTGACCAAGACCAATTCGAACAATGAACCACTTCTAAATTGTCAATACTTATAATGACAGGTACTAAGTTTACAATTTCTTTAGACCAATGTCATTTCATTGTTACATACTCTGAGAATATAAATCCTATTTCAGGTTCATCTCTACTGTTCATAATTTTATTCCGCATATTGCTAAATTTTACATTTCAGAATACTTTGCGTTATACTGATAGGCTGCATGACCTATTGCTTCTTAGACCACCTGTGTTTTATTTTTTTAGACTAAATGATACTATTCCATACATCTGTTTTCAGTAGGAAAATCAGTACAATAGGTATTCATGCTCCTACTAGTAGGAGAATTAGTATAATATTGTGTTCGTGCTCCTACCAGTAGGAGACTGTAGTAGGAGCACGACTTTGCATCTGTTTCGAGCAATCCAAGCTATACCAGATAGAGGCGCTCGTGCCTAAAATACCATGCGCCACATTACAAAATCGAAGATTACACAAGAAAGTGTTTTTTTTTTGTGGAATGTCTTATTTTGGCATCTGGTATAGTGGGAATTTTAATGAATAAGTAATGTAGTATTTTGAAAAATGTGATATTTTAGGCACGAGCGAGGGAAAATCGCTGCGTGGCTATAGCTACCGTCCTGCACAAAGGGAAAAATCCTCCCGACCCGTGGTCCAACTGCTATCTGGTTGCACCACGGGAACCTAAACTTACCCAGGATGGTTCAATTCTCAGACTACTTTTTTTTCTGCAACTTATTGCTCGACCCGTGGTACAACTGAAGGGCTATTGTCCAACGGGCATATGAACAATTGCTATGTTGAACCATTTGCACCATGGGGATGTAAAATTACCTTGGTCATGTGTATCAGAATAGGTACTATCATTACTGCATTTTTATAAAATTAAAAGTCTCATGAAACCCAACAACTATGTAGTTTATTCTGAATACAGTGAAACCAACAGTCCGAACCCCGATTCCACAGAGTTCAAGTGGTAGTTCAACTAGTTAAACTAATTGGACCCACCCAGTAGGACCATGGATAAACATACTTTCCAGAATTGGACTACTGATTTTGCTTCTCCGTGGTGCAACCGGTTGACGATGAGTAAACTTGCTTCCCCGTGGTGCAACCAGTTGGACATAGTAGTTGGACCACGGGTCGGGAGGAAAAAAAAGTTCATAAGATTAGTTCCTAAACCGCAATCGGTTCGCATCAAGAAGGAATTTTGCTCATACGCGTGTAGGGTGAGCACTGAAAGACTCCGGTCGTCGTCAAGCAGCTAATCATCAATTGAGTAAATAGGTAAGTATCTCTTGTAAGTATAAATATATTCAGATGTAATCTCGGTATTTCTTGCAATTTGTGGGAATTCTTGAACGAATTTCTACCACTTGGTTGAAATACTGGGCATACCGTTCAAAACGAGATCCGATTTGCTTTGGAGTCAGAATGTTCTTTATTTATCGTAGAAACATGTAGATGCCTACATGTAGCCTGTATTCTCATTATTCATACTAAATACAAATAAATATATAGGAAGTAAAGTTCTGAATTTACCGTCGAAAACTCCAAAACAAATTCCTTCGGATCTAACAAAAAATGTACTTGGAATGATTCAAGCGTAATCTAATCGCTAATATAACGCAAGCGTAATACTTGCAACATTTTTATAGTATTAACTTGCATCCAGCAGCAACACGCTTGAACGCATTCAGGTCTTCCTCGAGCAGCTAGCACAATAAAGCTCTACACCTGGAAATTCACAACTATATCTAAGAATTTTTATTATCTGGCACACCCACGACACAAAACGACAATTGAAAACATGGAGACTGTACTAGCTCCCCAGAGGTCCTCGCTTACTACCGTACGATGCCCACCAGCACCGTCGTAAAGCGTTAGGTCTGCCCTTTTAAGGACACAGCAGTACCTGTCTTGAAAAATTACACGGAAATTCTAAAGCTTATAAGGAAAAAGACCCTCTAGATATATATAAACAACCAGACCACGATAATGATGATGGTGATGATGATGATAGTATTATCCACGTATAAATAAAGATTCAAAATATGAAACGTCGTTTCCAGCAGGATTCTACATACCGATAGCTTCAACGAGGCTGTTTCCTTTCCAGCCTACTATGTACCACTACACATGAACTGTTTTACGCATCAGGGTAGTTGACACACTTATACAGCATTACGGCCTTCCGTTCTTCAGCTTTCCAAAATGACCATTTCTGTACCTCGGTATACATACAATACAAAGAATTATCGCAACCTTCAACTCAAAAGATAACTGCAATCAAGACTGGTAGGTAGAATAAAACACGGAAAGATTTCGTCTCCAATATTCGAAGAAATAGGAGTAACACTCGCATGTAATGCATGATTATCAAAGTATGTATGTCACAAGAGCATCATATGTGGTTACCAACTTGAGCACAATATCATACTCGACAATCTCCAAGTCCAAAGCCAAAAATCACATAAGATTAGATTCCTGGGACTCTAACACGATTCATCTAATTCTATATCGTCGCATATGAAACACTCATATTATCTAGATATTTGAACATTTTAAGGGCAAAAGTACAGTTGATACAAATATTCGTGACCCGAAAAAAAATATATGAATATTTTGTAGTAGCTTACGCCGAAAGCCTTCCGAAAGCCTAGAAAAGTGATGCAATAATTTTTCACTAGTTGGCGCTGTCTATTTGCATGTGTGCGTGAGCTCCTAGTGTCCGTATAAGGCTGTACCTGACACCTAAATTTGAGCCCTGAAATCTCAGAATTGGCACACTATTTCCGTTCGACTGTAGTCTCAAAAAATCGGCAATTCTAAATTGTTTCGCAAATAATAAACTCAACTATTAGTATTCTACGGATATTCTAAAAATTACAAAAAACATCACGAAAATTCGACAGTCTGATTTTTAACGCCATCTGACGAGACTTTTACCATGAGCTAACGTGAGCAGCCGCCTTAATTCAGGCTGTTACCATTTTGTCATAATAATATAAGAACATAACTTATTGTTTAACATGTTAGAAGACGACAAGAAAACTGACCGGAAGACGAAAAGATTTGCGGCGCGTCTAAAAAGTTCCAAAGGGATTATTTGCACTGATGAACCGGGACACGTATGTTTCAAATTTAAGATTTGTTTACTTTACAATTACAATGTATCTTGATATATTTCTTTCGACATTATTGTTTTATTTATAATAACAATTTCAGAATATTATATTATGTAACGTTGGACAGGCTACGGGATTAGTAAAAGAAGATATACACAACTTTATTAAAACTACTTTGCCAAATTTATCGCTTCCCAAGTTTATTGCTGAAAAGGGTGAAACTCACTCGTTCTTAGTTTTTGATAATATAGAAGATGCTTTGTTATTTTATAAAGAGAGCAATGGCAGAGCAAAACTGGATAAAGATGGGGCTCTAGTTTACATGAATTTTGTTGAAAAAGGTAAGTGACTCAAATATTCAATTCTATTCAGTCGAAAAGTTAAAACGTAATTACATAGTCCAATGTAAATATTTCCAGAGTTTAAATATTATGTATTTTAGTGTTGAAAAACTACTTTTTTGTTAGTTTACTTGATTTCGTCAATTTAAATTAATTATGACCAAATATTTCCCTTACAGTGCCAAATCTTGAAATTATTTGCGATCACGCGCATCCCAAAGGTCTCCACATACTGAATGACTTCATCACTCCAGAAGAAGAGGATTTATTCCTCAAACTTTTTGATTTTGAACAGTCGAGTAACCTAAAGAATCGGCAAGTGAGACATTACGGGTACGAGTTCAGATATGGCAGTAATGATGTAGATTTAGCATCTCCATTAGAAGCTGGCATACCGGAGGAATGTGGTGTTTTGTGGCAGAGGCTGAAGGCGCGCGGGGTGGATATTGGGGTTCCTGATCAATTGACAGTTAATAAGTACAAGCCTGGGCAAGGTAAGATATAAATATGAACTTCCGGAACATTACCACTTCAAAGCGTACCTTTTACTTTTTCCCCCAGAATTGGCTGGGTTTTTGTTACTTAGAATTATTGAATTAATACACTATTAAATTATTTGATACTATCAAACTGACAACTTTTACTTTTCTTTTTTTTGTACAATACGCATCTGTAATGATGAGGAACTGAGCTTGATTTTCAGCCCCAAATGTCCCTTCTGGTTTTGCTATGTGTTCTTTTGGTTAAATGTGGAAAAAGTACTTGTGATTGAAAAGCCCACAATTTCTGGGCAGAGAAAAAAAGTTAATTTTGAAGTGAAAAACAAGCATTTGGCACTTCTTAATAAAAAAGAATTAATTAATGTTAATGCCTAGCTACGATAATTGGTGCCTGACAAAAAATCTACCTCCTGATGTTCTATTATATGTTAATGGTCTATTGTATAGTCTATTCAATAGACCTTTAAAATTATTTTTCAATTATTGCCTCATGTATTTCCAGGTATTCCATCCCACGTTGATAAGCACAGTCCCTTCGGAGACACCATCCTCTCTGTATCACTGGGTTCTTCCGTTGTGATGGAGTGGCGACACCACAGTGGCAAGTTTGTGCCTGTGGTTGTACCAGCCAGGTCTGTGCTAGTCATGCGGGATGAGGCAAGGTAAGAAGGGAAATTGTAAGATTATTTTTTTACGTTGGACGAATTTGATAGGATATAAATTCGAAAAAGAAAGATCTAGTAAAATTAAAGGATAGTTTTGTTTATACTTGAAACGTCTCAACATTTAACTAAGTAATTAACTAAATGTAAACATACTTCAGCTGCCAGATTTGGTACATTCAAGGATTTAAAACATTTTACTTATCTATCAATGTAATACAAACTAGACTAGTGTATTTCAATACAGAAATGTAAATGTTTAGATAGTTTAATGAGGGAATTCCAATATTTAAGACACCAATTGATGTTGTTTTGTTTACATTTAGTTAAATACCTATCCAAACTAAGTATAGATAAGTAGTCTCTGAATTCCTAATAAATAATATATTATTTAATTGACAAAAAAAATATATGTGTAATATTTTTTGTTATTCTAGCTGATGTCACTTGTGTAGGGAAATGAGCTAGCATGATCACCTGGCTGGAGTGAGGTGAAGCCTCAACAAAAATAAGAAAAAAAAAGGACACTAACCTATTTGTATGATGGCTGTGTGAAAGTTCTGTTGTTCTGTCAGATGATGCAATATTTACATGTATTACACTTAAGCCTCGTTAAAATAACAGAGAAAAAAATATATAGGTAAACTCACTGTTGCCCACAGAACCTATCTACAGACTTAAGAGCCCACCGAAAAACTGTTTCCACAATATCTGATAGTGCTTATGAAACTAGGATAACACGGAACTAATCAATGTACCGCATCTTTTTTTCAGATACGACTGGCAACACGGCATACAGCCCCGAACATGGGACCCCATCATCGAGCAACGATCAGTCTCCAACAAAGAATGCCTGGTGATCACTGATGACACTTGTCCCCGGGGTACCAGACTGTCTCTGACGTTCCGTTGGACGAGGAAGGGACCGTGCCAGTGTCCGTACAGGGTGCTGTGTGACAGTCAGGAGGATATTGAGGACGATGTGGCGGCTCGCTTGGAGGATGTGCATGTTCATCAGGTGAATAGCGCATGATTTAAGAGCGTTTATACCTGCTGAGCTGGCAATGTTGCATTTTTGATAGTTTTTCTCGATTATTCAATAAAAATTGAATGAAAATTAATAATGTTGTCTGATAGAACACTTCTTAATACATAAGTTAATGTGTCTACTCCAATAATTATTCGTTATAGACTTTTATTTTCTTTTAAAACCAGTCATAAACATTAATTCGTTTTTAAAGAATATAAAAGTTAATCTCGAATAAGTATTGGAGTAGACACATTAACTTATATTATATTAAGATTATCTATCAGAAAACATTTTTAATTTTCATTCAATTTTTATAATCGAGAAAAACGAACAAAAATGCAACATTGCCAGCTCAGCAGGTATAAACGCTCTTAAAATTGAAATAGTATTGTATTGGAAACCTATAAATGCAAAACTTTGTGAGTGTCAGTCGAACCATTTGATTCCTGACCCACCGTGGAAAGTTCTCACATTAACTCATATTAAATTCCCTTGTCAAGCAATGCAATGTCACTATGACTTTTTCTACGAGAAGGTTCCATAGTGGGTCACGATTCAGTTGGTTCGATAGTTATGTGTGGGTTTGTTTCTCTTGTACATATTTGGATGTCATTTGGTATGTAGATGGCTAGATTTCGGTTAATCGAGCATCCCAACATGCACACGGCCCGAGATGTATACTAGAAACAAATTACGGCCTATTTACAAAACAAACCTTTGCTTTTTGATTTTGGTTGATTTAACATAAAATTTGGCTCCGGTGTTCTTCGTATATGTAACAGAACAGCGCGATATTTTCTGAGAATACCCATGGCAAAATCCTAGCATTCCTATTCAACCTCCAGGCTCTAATGTTACATGGAAAAAATGTCTAAAGAATAGTTGACAATGCCAGGTGTACGAGCAGATAGCGGGTCACTTCAGCACGACGCGGCACAAGCCGTGGCCGCGCGTCGTGGCCTTCATGGAACAGGTCCCCGCCGGCGCGCTCGTGCTGGACCTGGGCTGTGGCAACGGGAAGAATATACTCGCCAGGGATGATATCTTACAGGTCAGCTATTATTGCCTGTTCAGCTACTATTACCTGATTAGTTGCTATGGCCACGTCAGAGACTATTGCCTGGTCAGCTAGGCTGCGGCTCCACTGAACTGAGGCGGAGACGAGCGGAGCGGAGAGGAGACGTGTTGGGATCGATCTCCTCTCCGCTCCGCTCGTCTCTGCCTCAGTGGAGCCGCAGCCTTATATTATTATTATTATTTCCTGATCAGCTGCTATTACCAGTTCCCTGATCAGCTGCTATTACCAGTTACCTAGTCAGCTTCTATTAACTGGTCAGCTACTATATTAGGTACCTAGTTAAGTATACTATTGCCTGATCAGCTGCTATTACCAGTTACCTAGTCAGCTTCTATTAACTGGTCAGCTACTATATTAGGTACCTAGTTAAGTATACTATTGCCTGATCAGCGTCTATTACCAGTTACTTTGTCAGCTGCTAGTATCCTGTCAGGTCTATGATGAAGGAAAATATCCCTCCACGCCTCTACCCCTTCAAAGACGTCAATAGTGTGTGTGAAGTTCCCAATCCGCACTGGGCCCGCGTGGGAACTACGGCCTAACTCTCATTGTATTGGAGACACACCACACCACTATTCATCGCGGCTTTAGTAAAATGCGGGAATTTAAATTCAATTGCCAAAGATTCACGTGATGCCAGTAAAAAAAAAAATTACAGATAGCAGGCGAGCGCAGCAGCGGGTTACTGTCAGAGTGCCGGCAACGCGTGTGCGCGTGCGGCGGCCCCGCGGACTGCGTGCGCCTGGACCTGGCCGCGGCGCCGCTAAGGGACGCCTGCGCCGACGCACTCATCTGCATCGCTGTTATACACCATTTCAGCAGTCGGGTAAGTACTTTTTTTTTTTTGGCTGAGTCGATAGATTGAGCCAGCGTCGTTTATTTAGCCAGCTTTATAATTGTTGTTCATCGTTACATCGATAAAATTTCATGGGTTTTATCTATGGTTATTTAATTTTTGTCTTACAAACTAGTCTGTCAAACTAGTTCGGTTAATTCGACCACGACTAATAAGACAACCAAAACTGGCGGTGGACGATTTGTCTCAATCCGGCAGTTTGTAATATGTATTTATTAAATAAAAAAAATAACCCGCATATTTCACGCCTGTTTCCTTTTGGTTTATACCCGCCTTCCACTGCAAGCGAAGCGGACTAAGTACGGAACAGGGTCCGTTTACCTCGCACAGATGTTTCCTCTAAATAAGCTTGTTACTCCGGCCCGCTTAGCCCGTTACCTCCGTTTCCGCTTAGTACTATATTAACTATTCCCTTATATAATAATAACTTTCACACACGTCAAATAACTTACAAATACACAAAAACGTTGTATTGTAACTTATAATTGTGGTACAACTGTAAATTTACTGTAGTTCAAGCATAGAAAACAAAAAAAAAATATATATAATTTATTCCAGTCACGAAGGCTCCAAGCCGTCTCCACGATATCCCGCCTCCTCCGTCCCGGCGGTCGTGCGCTTATCACCGTCTGGTCCAAAGACCAGACTAAGTCCAACTACCTCTTGAAAACCAAGGAACCGCCCCAACAGGAAGTCAGGGTCGACTTCGGAGGAATCAACCTCCCTGTCCATGAGAACAGAACACAATTCCAACATCAAGACTTATTAGTCCCTTGGAAATTAAGAAACGTAAACGAAAACAAACCAACGACTACTCAGAATACCCTTCTAAGGTATTACCACGTGTTCGAAGAAGGTGAATTAGATAGACTTTGCGATGAAACGGGTGATTTGGTTGTTGAAAACAGTTTCTACGAAGAAGGGAATTGGTGTGTTATTTGTAGAAAGAAATAAATAAATAGTAGCAATTTCGCTTTTTTTATTCGTAAATTTCATGTCTACAAAATTATATAAAATTTTAAACCTTTGAACGCCAGAGTCAACCAGTCGTGACTACTCGTGACAGTCAATAAAATGCCTGACACGCCAGAGTCATCAATGACCAACATCCAACTCTAAATTAATCCTTCCGCGATGGAATTAAAAATCAAGTTGATTTGTCGCTGGTTTTTCTGTGGCGTACAAAGCACGTCACTAGTCACTTCGTTTGTCTTGTGGAGGTGAAAAGGTTAAAAAAAGTCGCCATACATTTCAAGTTTTGTTCTGACGGTCGGACGCGTTAATACTTAAAATGTTAGGTATGAGTAATTTTCAATTCGCAAGTTGTTTTTACACTAGAAGATTTGCAGCTTGACTAAAGATTCTAAACGATTTATATTACTATTGTTTGACGTCATCAACATTATTATTTAGCCTTCGTAATAATTTAAATGAACTGAAAAACAATTTAAAATTAACCTACAAAAACTTAACAACGGATATCTCGCTTAAGTCGAATAAAATTAGAGTTTAAAATAAGTTTAAATATTGCACAGATAAGGAACTTTTATTCAAAAAAACGCCTGTCGCAATGTACCAGTGTTGCCAGTACTAAAACTTTAAACTCCCCTAAAAATCTGGTCAAGCTTCAAGTCAATCTTCTAAAATCAGGGCTTCATAAGAGCCAATTGCAACAACGGCAACACAGAGATTGTCGACAAATCTGCTAGTACGGCGTCAACGTTCTGCAATGTGTTCACTTGGAATATGTTTTCTTTCCTGAAGCTCAGTATTGCCAGAGCTAATAAAGGCAGGATTTCGAGGGAATCATAACCCAATATGGCGTCCCATAGTAGCAGCAGTTGGTCGGGGGGCAGGTGCCCGCTGAATGCACGCATCAACCATTTGAATACCACTCTGATTCTGAAAGAACAAGATTTTAATTTTTACTTGATTTTTTTAAGTTAGTTATCACAATAGCAGCAGAAGGGCTACTACGAAACTCGAAGTTCGTATCGTACCGTCACTCTCGCTCTCGTATTAAATAGTATAAGTGTCGGAGGGACCGCACGACACCAACTTTTCGAGTTTCGTAGCAGCCCTGCAGGCACAATAGTAGGTACCATAGTGCGAATAAGATACACTGCATTGTGTTTAAAAATAAAACTGATTGTCTTACACAAATAGATGTTTATGGGCGGTTGTGATCTCTCACCATCAGGCGACCCACTTGCTCGTTTGCCATCCAGTCGAATAAAAAAAATCAAGTACCCACATTTTTTCGCAGAGTGGCGCCACTGTTTTTGTTTTTCTAGTTCAAATTCTACGAGTATTTAAAATATTTTGAAAACATTCGGAATAATTTGGGCTAATTCGAAATTCGAAGTTCGTGTCTTACCGTCCCTCTCCATCTCGTATTAAATAATATAATCGTCAGCGGGACGGCAAGATACGAAGTTCGAATTCTGCACTTCGTAGTAGGTAGGTATAGTCTGTCAAAAAAGAGAAGAAATTAAAAAGTGGCAACACTATAGTGTCCTCCCTTTTTGCTTTGACAGGGTTTGAAAGGGATGACACTACAGTGTTGCCACTTTTTAATTTCTTCTCTTTTTTGACAGACTATATAGCGCCTGCGACCTACATATGGTATCGCTTAGTGTCTTTTCAACGTTGTCCAGCGCAGCGTTGGATTAATAAATTAATAATACTAAGTAAGACCATACTTATAACATATTTATGGATTTAAAATTACATTACAATAGATACAATAACTTACGGATTTATGTTTATATTTCTAAAATGTATCCAGAGCAACGGTTCGTTCGCTTCTAACAGCCGCTCATACAGCAAACACAGCGATACTATACCCTGTAATAATTTGATAAAGATATAGTGCAATATACTGTATGAGCAAAAAGTACCTAATTAAATATCTATCATCATCAGCTAGAACATTCACTGTGCCTTGTTAGTCATTTCGACAGGTTCTTGTTATGTGTAGGTAACGAATAGAACTACAAATATTAGAAAGAATACGAGCATTTGACATTAAGCTACTCTAGTGAGCAAATATAGAAACTCGAACATCCTACATTGCGCCATCGAAGTTTCTCAACTCTGACGCATATATATACATCCTTCGAAGCTCTTCCTTCGGACTTCGGTCTCCAGGCATCATCATCATCATCATCCCAGCCTATATACGTCCCACTGCACGGCACAGGCCTCCTCTCGGAATGAGAGGGCTTGGGCAGTAGTTCCCACGCGGGCCCAGTGCGGATTGGGAACTTCACACTCACCGTTGAATTGCTTCGCAGGTTTGTTGTGCAGGTTTCCTCACGATGTTTTCCTTCACCGTAAAGCTCGCTCCAGGCATAACATCAGACTATAGAGAGATCTGTCTGTTAATGACCTACCCCCACAATTAGTTGGAAAACAAATTGAAAACAAGTTGGAAAACCCCCGACTTTGTCACATCAAACTTCAATATCTCGAAAACGGCTGAACCGATTTTGATGAAACATCGCTAGAAAACCTGATTTAAAATAAAAAAAAAACGCATTCAAATCGGTCCACCCGTTTAAGAACTACGGTGCCACAGACAGACACAGATAGACAGACCACAGACACACATAGCGGTCAAAGTTATAACACCCCTCTTTTTGCGTCGGGGGTTAAAAATGTAATAGTCTTAAAAAAAACTACAAGTTTGAAGTTGGTGCCTCAGCAGGATCCAGCAGAAATGGACCTTATATTATGTATATAGGGGAGGGTAGTAGCTACACGACTAGGTCCACTCCTAATGAAACTCAACTGAAGTACCGACTCCCAACATGTAGAAAATTATTTTCATGGTTTTTTTGGAGGCTTACATTTTTGGCTCAATATATATTTTTTATATTACGGAGGTGTGGAGATCAAGAAAGGCCTTTGCAGTGAGACACTACTCCTGGCTAGATAAAAAAAGATGATTCCGCAGTTTTTAAAAGAATACTTTCCCCATCCTTAGCAAATACATTTCGGCTATCCTAACTCAAAATAGGTAGAGCGGATTTTTTGCAGTAAATCTATATTCTCACTTGTGGATGAGTGGAAATGTAATGTAGCCGATGCCAGTAGCGGATGTAGAAAGCACGAAACGTGTAGTACAGCTGGACAGGGTCGTCGTACAGGTAACAGAACGGTGTTGCTGAAATAAATAAAGATTGATTGATAGAGACAACCAGTTGGCAACACTGACATTATTTTGTCTATTACTTACAGTCGAACAAATTGAATCATGTGCCAAGGTGGAACCTTTGTGCCACTAAAGTTAAGCTAAAATGATACTACTTGTGGACCCACCCTAATGTTATTACAGTGTTGCCGGGTAAATTTTCCGCGTTTTTGTGGCGCTTTTTTTGCCATTACCGTTTCGACAATTATGAAAAGAGATGATGCTCATGGTTAAATTTTCATGAAAACAAAACACTCTGGCCCATAAACTATCTATATGCCAAAAATTACGTCAATCCGTCTCTCCATTTCGAGGTGAAAGACGGACAAACATACAAACACACACACTTTCGCATTTATAGTATTAGTATGGATACAATTTTACAATAGGTGTCAACTCACTCCCTGCAAACCGCGTCAGCTAGCGTAGGCCCTAACCTAGCTGTCAAAACGCTCCAATATATATCCTGGTGCTAGCACAACGTACAGCGTCATACTCACCATACATAGAGAACCCGTGGAACGGTATGACGCCGCTGGGCGGGAACGCCGTGAGGCGGTCGGGCGCGAGCCGGCCGCGCACCGCGACCTGCAGCGGAGTCCCCGCCCCGGCCGCCGCCGACAGCGCCGCGCGCACCGACCCGTCGCGCGAGAAGCACAGCATCACCTGGGACCGGGACCGAACATGCTGGAAGATCTTTGCCTTTGGCATACACGGATTACTTCAAAATATATAGGGTTTAAAAAAGTAAAAAACATGCTTTAAAGCTGGAAACAGTGTTGCGTGCTGACCGTCAGCGCTGACCGTCGGTTGCGAAAATTCATTCAGTGCTACGCTGACGGCGTGGGACGCGTGTGTACAGTTCACAGGTCGGTCGCTCCGCCAGCGAAGCACTGAACGCATCCATACAATCTCATAGCTCGTCGGTCGACCGACGACGCGCGACCAACGAGCCGGACCGACGGCTCGACCGATCGTAGGTACGCGCGCACCAAATCACGCGCGTACCGTCAGCGTATCTGTGTGCGCATTCATAGACTCTCATAGATATAGCAAGGCTGACAGACGGTTTTTACGATTAGGTACATTAAGCAAAAGTTCAAAAAAAGTTGCTAAGTTACCTGATAAAGTAGGTCCTCGAACACGAAGTACTGGTCATCGTTGGAAGCGGTCAGTTGGACATCCTTGAAGATGAGCTTGTCTATCATCAAGTCCACCTCAAGCACGCTCGCCTTCAGTTGCGCGAACAGCGCCGCTTGCTGTCAACGGGTTTAGATCAACATTCAAATTCAGACAAGGAAATAATAGCATAGAATAGAGAGAGAGAAGTTATGGTAGTCTTTCAGTAGCATCGTAGCTCCAAGAATGATGGGTCGATTCCGATGCATTTTTTTAAATTGAAAGCTAGTTTAATAGAGACGATTGTTAGCTAAATTTAATTAAAATAGGTTCATCCGTTTTTGAGATATTTAACTTTGAAATGAGAATGTTGGATGATTTTCAACATTTCTCTACGTTGGTCCGGTTTTTTACTATTTGATCTGATGATATTGAGTGGCGGACTAACAGTGAGGCGGAAAGGGCGACCCACCATGGACCTGTAGTCCCGGGGGTCTTCCAAATGACACAAGTTCTCTTCTCCTGAACGAGGCTAAAATACGCTAGTACTTCATCATCATCACCTTCTATGGCTCGAAGGGGTGTCTGGCTGTCATTCATGTTCTCAAACGGGAATATTCGGGTCTCAAACGGATTATTGGCGGTAGGTAGATCGAAGGAACTATTGCGTTTTTTTTTGCACTAATACCGTCACCAGGATGAAGGAAGAACTACGTTTAAATTATCTCTTGTGAAAGGCTTAGTCCGACACTGTATCTGAAGTCGCTGTCGCTACCAACCTGTTGCCTGATGTCGGAGCCAAGCACAAGCGCCCAGAGCGTGGCTCGCAGACACTGCGGACTGCCCTTCTTCAGGTACTCCTGTATGACGGGAGCGTAGGCCAACGCCGCGACCCGCTCCCCCAGCCCCACGCGCTCGGCCTCCAGCGTGGCGAAGCCCGGCACCGGGCTCGGCATGGACGGGTTCACGCCCAGAAGCGGCTCCCCGGATGCCCATTCGGGGTACACCTTGCGCTGGGAAGAACAGGTAATTAAATCCAAGCATATGGTGTTTCCACCAGAGATGTGCATCTGCATATAGGGAGGTGCATTTATAGATTTAATTCTGTATCTTAGTCCAGTTCTATTTATTTTCTTTTACGCCAGGCACCCCCTTGCACCCCAATCTCGGCGCCCGCGCGCCTATGTGCGAGGATGTGTTGTGAGGCGAGGAATATGTCATTAATCAATAGAAACGTTACATTACCTATCTGTGCTCCGCCACGCTGTTTGAGATGAGCGGAGCGAGGATAGGTAAATGAAGCGTTGCTATTGGTTCATGACAAACACAATCCTCGCGACATGTGCGAGCACATCTGTGATGAAAGCACAGCCTAAGCATGCGACAGTGGGCAACGGCGCTCTCGTTACAAATTACGCTACGAACTCTAGATGCCAGCTCTGCGATTGGAACTACGGGATTGCCTGGGAGACTCCAGTAATAACGGTCAACCTCCCGATCTCCGCCGGGTTGCAAAAATTTCTCCGATTTTTCTAAAATTTTACGCATCCATTGCTCGCAACGTCGCTACTCGCTTGCTATGCGCGCCGCTGTCGGTTTAAACTTTTATGATTTTGTGGTAAAACCGTCAATGATCAGATCAGAGATCAGATGCTGCTCGAAGGCCAAGTACCTACACGGCCAACCGGCCAACATAACACACGATATGATAGCATTCATAATCATAAATATAAAGCTGTATTTGTATTTAAACCAGCAAATTACCAATTCATCCAATGTTTTCACTTGTAGAGGTAAATGTGCAAATTCCCATTTTGGTTCGTCTCTAAAAAACAAAGAAGTGATAATTACTTCATCATGAATAATAAACAAACAATCTAAGTAATTAAATTAAAGATGTAAATAATACGTATATAATGTTCTGCGTGATTTTATACCATCAAATTGTGTAATTTAATTATTCAAAGTAACAACTAAAGATACAAAAATCTATAGTAAAATTTCATCCTTGTTTTGGAAAATACTCACTCTCTCGTAAAAGGAACATAGCCGGATAATGTTAACAATACTTCTAAAAAGTCTTTTGGTGCATAAACAGGTCTATATTTTGATAAATCTGAAACAAATACACATTTCAAGTTAATTATAGAAACCAACATATTTTTTATGACATAAGAATCGACAAAGGATAAATTTGCCGAAGTAGCAATGTTCATTCAAAAAACATTCCAAAAAAACCGCGTATGGGTTTGCGAGATGCTATAACCAATAGGAAAAAGCTTGTCAGTGTCAATGGGTCTATTTCACAATGGCATAACTGTAAAGTGGAAACATTTTACCCTTTTTCACGAAATGGGTCCCAAATTAACGATCGTGACCGTACATCAAAGTGCACGGACTCGATTTTGGACAAGACGTCCCATTTTGGGAATAGCGTCAGTAAAGTAAAGACTGTGATTGTGATGCTGGTTTTCTTACCTAAGCGCTTTTGCGGGATAAAGTATATGAACAGACGAAATAATTTCATTTATACATTTGTGACCGTTATTTTCTTGTGAAATGTGTTGCCAATCCTATTTTTTAATTTCCCGCAATTACATGCTGCCACGATTAGCTTGTCCTAGTCCAGTCCTAGTCTAAAATATTATGAGTTAAATATAACACTTGCCTAATGTGTAAGTGCTAAGCTCATTCCACTTGTCCGCTAACTCCTCCTGTTCACTCTGAGGTCGTATCTTGGCTAAAGAGGTTTCCAGGTCAGAACACATCGAGTTTAAAGATTTATGTATCCTCTTCTCCCATTGAGCGCTGGCTTTTTGTAACGATGTTAAGGGATCCATTTTCTAAAAATAAAAGCTTACTGTAACAAAACCTACTGGGTCTGGAATTTTGTTTAAATTAAAGAATCTCACTCACAAATTTTAATACACAATGTTAAACTGAAGTAATATGTATTGTTTTATAATAATTAATTTAAATACTCACATTTTGTTTACTCTGAGTCCGTACCCAATGAAACACTGTGTTCCTTAACTTTGTGTCTAATCCCTTCTCCTTCATTGCTTGTTGCAAAGTTTGTTTAAAGTCCTCTTTGTTTACATTCGGCGATGATACTAGTTTCTTCAAATAGGAATAGGTACGAAAGTTAAACATTTTCTCTATAATTATATAACTTATTCATAATCTCAAATACTTGCCTGGACATCACTGTAAAATGATTTGTATATTGACAGGTTTTTGATTTCTTCTGCTAATTTTAGAGCAGTGTGATGAATTGCTTCATCTTTTAAATCTTCCATTTTGACTACCGAGGGGACTACTCTATTATAATTTTGGCAAATAAAATAACAGATATACAATGTTTATTTTTTTTGTAAAAAAACATATTTCACTTTCAAGACCGATACTGTTGCTGTGGTAACAAACAAACAAGTATTTCATAGAAGTGTTGTTTAACCGTTGATGTTGTTTTTAATATGTTTATCCATCAAAAAAAATATCAAGATAAATTATTACGAATGTCTTCATGAAAATTACGAGTTTTCATTTCAAGCGTAACGTATTTAGCACTACTTAGTCCGAACTACGTTGGTATTCATGTCTACGTGATGTTTAGTGTGTGAAATGTACATTTCGGACATTGAGCAATCAGCTGTCTGTCTCCTCCCATTTGACATTTGAATGTTTCAATCAAATTGCGTAGCGAAGCAAGCAGCAATTTTTGTTTTGGTAGATCTGTTTGAAAACAAAGAAATTCTGGATAGCGATTTATAAAATGGGGAAGATATTTCTAGACCACATTGGCGGAACCCGCCTTTTTTCCTGTGCAGCGTGTGATGTGAACCTGACTAACCGTTCCGAGCTAATTAGTACAAGATTTACTGGGGCTACAGGTAAGAAACTTCCTTTATCAGAGATGGGATTTAAAATTTGTACACTTTATCCAGAAAAGTATAAAAAGAAGGTTATTCGTGGATATTTACGTGGAAAATTTCTTGAAATTCTTAAAAAGACATTCACAAACATTCTGCTGTTAAATCCAGCTCAGTAAAAGTGAACGTCATTCTCTATATGATAGGTACCGTTCTAGAAAGAAGCATACACTATATTGTCTTATGTCAAGCCTGGCCTGCTTAAGTTATAGCCATGTTTTGATTATACAGTTGCAGGTTTATCTTCGCTTTTAACATACATTGCAGTATTTTCATAGCCAAGTACTTTCTGAATTCTTATTGTGGTGACTAGTAAATGTTTGCCGTCAACACAGCATTTCTTGTGTCCTTGGTAAACCTTCAGAATTGGCTAAGCATGAAACCAATTTATTATAAACAAACAATTTATTTTGAAGGTATATTATAGCTTAAGGTTGTATTGTTGTTTTAGGGTAGGGATGAAGACGACTTTCAAAAATCCGTTATTAGTTTTTTTGCATGTAGGTAATTTTTGTATTTTTTATATCTTTTTGTTGAAAAGCAGGCACGGTTCAGAAAAAACTATAGTATGATTGATCATATCCACACTGTCAAACCAATCTTAGAAAATATGTATCAAAGTATACTATGAATACCAGAAGACCATATACATAGCTTTATAGATTACTCGAAAGCATTTGACAGCTTGAATCATGGATATATCTGATCAACATTGAGACAGCAAGGAGTGGAAAATACCTACATTGAGATTATCAGAAACCTTTGCAACTTGAGCAAAATTTCCATAAAACTATGTATAATCTACAGGTGTATTTATTATGGATAGTAAATAATAACTTCAGTAACAAAAAAAAAACAGTTTTCAGTCTAGGTATTTTCTGCCTGGAATCAAATATTGGATTTTTAAGTATGATATTGCCATTTTGTTTTGTAAGCAAGCTATTTTATTGTATTCAAATTTTTTCAAACAAATTTTTCTCAGAATAATGATGTAACAAAGTTATCAGCAGCATGTCATACATGATTGTTATGTCTGCAGGACGAGCGTTCCTGTTCCACAAAGTGGTAAACCTGGTGTATTCTGGAGTGCAGGACCGCGTCATGCTGACGGGACGGCACATGGTGCGCGATGTGTCCTGCAAGAACTGTGCCACCAAGCTCGGCTGGGTCTATGAGTTCGCCACTGAAGAGAACCAGAGGTAATGCTGTTGTAAACTACCTTTGCATGCTTGTTTGTCTGCTTGCCATGAAATTTTTTCACTTTCCTGGGATAAAAATTAGCTCATTTTCCAGTCTTTGTGGTCTGGATTCCAATTAAAGTAAATTATAAAACACTAAAAGCTACACTGTGACTTAAAAAAAGATTTTATCCATTAAAATGAGTAATTTTTTTCTTTAGGTTTTTATCAAATGGGAAGTTTTATAAAAAAAAAGTTAACAAATCAGTTTATAGATGACAGAGTTGTGAAGTACAGTACCTACCTAACGAACATTACAATATTACAAATTGAGTGAACTTCTGTTTTGAAAGTCTGTTAAAGGCCACTTATTCCTGTTGGGGAATATTATTTCATCTGTGGTTTTTACCATTGATAATTTTCAAATTACAGATATAAAGAGGGCCGTGTTATCCTGGAGCGAGCACTGGTCACGGAGAGCGACGGCATCGAAGAAATACAAGTCCATGACGATTAGATTTAAAAATTAGCAATTACTTAATCTATGTTCTATAAGATTTCGATTTTATTATAGTGATTTCGCACTATATCCGATTTCTGTCATACCATTTTTTTTTTACATAAAACTGCTTGTGATACATAAAGTATACAGTACTCAGGTCTTTATTTTCACGAATTCGCATCAGATTCGGAGTTGCAGTGCGAAACCGCTCTAAGGCTTAAGTAGCTAGGTACGGTATTTGACTATTTTTTATTTATTTTATTAAATCAACTTGTCAATGCGTGTTTCGAATGGAAAAACAATTTCTAAGTCATCTTTACATATAATTATAAAGGGTGGGGACCTTTGCGCTACTAATATCATGTGGAAATCCATGGAAATCCTATATATTTGCCAAAGAAATCACAGTAAAACTAATGTGAAAAGGTTCCATCCAGAAATTCGAAGTTGGTATTGTACCATCACTACCATCCCTCTCACTCTCGTATTAAATGATATTAGCGTCAGCGGGACGGCAAGATACATCGAATTTTGCACTTCGTAGTATAGGGCTCTGGTACAGTCGAGTTTATTAACTTGTGAGCAAAAATTTGATCAAAAATATCTAGTCTAAAGTAATTAATTAATACTTCTAGGAATAACACTCAATAGCCGTATTCAGATTCACTGTATTATTCACACCACAGATCCAACCAAAAACATGGGCACAACATTTTTGATCAAATTTTGCTCACAAGTTTATGAACTTGACTGTACGTGATTCAGTTTCTTCGACTTTACGTAGCACGCAAGTAGCGCCATACCTACTGCATCGAGAAAAGCGTTTCAAACAGAGGCAGTTTTATAGATTTTTCAATAAATCACTATTTAAAATTCTATTTTCAACCGATTATTTCCTTTCTTCGCTGAACTTTAGCTGTCTATACTTTCAAAATAACTTATAGGATTGGCAAATACCGTATTATTAATATTAATATGTGACAATCCGTAGCAAAAGGGTCCTTATGGCAGGACCCTTTTGCTACGGATTGTCATATATTACGATTTCTCAAATTTGTTGGTTTAGTATTAGTGGTGGGTGATAGTTATATTCGCCGAGCTCATACAATCAGTCAAAGGAATAGAAATATTAAATATATTAGTATTTTATTTGAGACTTGATCGCCACTTTTCCGCCTCTCCTGCTATTCATGCACTTTTCAATGATTTTGTTGAATTGCGGTAAGTCATCAGAGAAGTGTTAACGCCTCTCAATCTACTTCCTTAAAAATGGGCATAAGTATTGCTTCAAAAAGGTTAACGCATTCACTGGCACCTGACTTCCACAGGTGCCACCGACGCATATATGCGTTTTCGGAACTTCACCCAGTGCCGCCTGTCATAATTATTCATACATTTTGAACGCACATGTACGTTACCCTTTTTGAAGCAACCTATGCCCATTTTTAAGGAAGTACGTTGAGCGGCGCTGTTACATACCGAGCTGGAAAAATAAATACATATATATATGGCTTTTTAGTCAAATCAAAGCCTCACGTTATATTTCTATTCCTCTTATTAAATTTCTGACTGCATCAATATTTACACATTATGACAGTGTTCATTCCATGGTAGCCAACTCCTACTTGATTTGATGAGCGATTTATCGTGATATAGCATGACAAATAGATAGTGCGTTGGTTTCTATAGGCAGTTCTGATTACTTATCACTGGCATGTGTTAACCATATCAAAATAAAATTATTGTTTAAAAAATATTAAAAAATTAACACCCATACAAGTTTTTTTTTTTCTGTCTTAGATGTGAGTTAGGATTCAGATGGTCGAATTAGTAAAAAGGTCTGATAAAAATGCAGTGTTTACCACGTTAGCATAAAAAATTGTATTAAAAAATAATTTTTTGATTATTTTTTATAGGAATTTGGCATAATTTGTGCTAATCTAGTAATGATGAAAATTTTAATTTTGCTTAGCTTATATTACTAAAAAGTTGGCTAAAAAGAAATAACTTATTATACTAATGGGTCGCCATAGAGTAGGTACTACAATAAACAAAGTAAACAACAAAATTACAATATCACATTTTATTAATTATTACATTATATAACACAACATATATCTTTAGCAGATAACATAAAATTTTCTCTCTGTTTTGTATCCACGCAGTTAAGCTCAGCTTTTAATATTGGAATAAAGTATAAATAAAATGCCAACAACGTAAAATAGCTTAGGGCCATTCAAGCAGAGAGCGCCAACTGAAATTCCAGACAATTTATTTGATTAAAATTTACAGGTTGTTGTTGCAACTGACTGAAGAAAAGATGCATCAATGAGATTTATGGACTACTACTTGAACTGCCCCGTATATACCTACATATATCTAACAGAAAATAAATTTCATAAAAAATATCGCACCGTCTTCCATGGTCTAACATGGGCCGAATTTCACAATAAGCACCTCATCTTTCATTAAATGACAAGAATAAAAAATCAAAAATCTTACATTTAACATTTAAAAAGATAAAAATGATTATTAAAGTGATGGATTTTGTTGCGTCGCCTACACTAACCAATGTCTTGGAAATAAAATGAGCTAAATCCTATGCATATATGTACTGTGTTGCATTGAATTGCATGGTAAGTAGGTATATGATATCATCAAAACCAATCAAAAACCTAGAAGGAAACTTGGAGGAATTTAGGACAGCTAGAAAAAATTACTGACTAAAGAACACATTCGGAATAGTTTTGAACTTAAGCAACACTGGAACATCACACACTGGTTCGCTTACATCTACAGGAAATAAATAGGTGGCGCAGGGCCCCGCTGAGGGCGCGGGGCGCGGCGGCCCGGCCCGCGGCTCGGTGAACGTCATTTCATAATCGTTCAGATGCACCGGCGACTGCAGTTTACAAATTCATTAAAAAAAAATTCTCTGCTCAATTAAAATCCAATTCGAGATCAGATTGAGGCCACCTCCGGGCTTCATGTATTACAAGTTTAAAGCAATAGTTACTTTATTTGAAACATTATCAGGTCGCAGTAATCCTCATTTACGCTTATAGTTTTTAAACTACCAACAGTTACTCGTCAACAACATTTATATATCTCTTGCAATTTTCATATGTTGTTATATCGAAATAAAATTATCTAAGTTAAACTGCAAAAAGAACTATGGAAAGAGATAAATGATTCCGAGACCGACAGCCTAGGAGTATCTACTTGTTAGTGTCTCACCACTCGCAGTCAACGTAATCATATCCATTACTCCTCACAACGCAGCTCTAAACATATTACCATAACATTTATTTTCAAAGCGATTTCAGGGTTTTTCCGACAGGATGTTGTTATATTAAAATTGTACCAATTCTAATTATTACACAAATGTACTTTTATAAATAAGTCTACTTTATCAGCAACTGAAACTGACCAAAATATTTCCATAATGTGTTGCACGTATTTACAAAGTAAGGATGCCAGAGATCGCTCGAGAAGCTTTTTCTATTCGTAGAATTATTGCATTTGTCTTTTTTAAATTAAATTCAAATATAATGTACTCGACACTCGAAACGCATGAGCGCGTACGTATTTAAAATTTCGATGCATCTCCTGAAAGTTCTGTTCGACAAGTGAAACCGGAGGTTCAGCGGAAGCGTTATTTCCAGGAGGCGAATCTCTCGGCAAAGATCTCCTTGGAGTGGGACCTCACCCGCGCGGGGTCCTTGTTCTCGGTGCCGAGCCCCACTCTCTGCTTGACTGTTTCGATGAACTCGAGGACCGCCATGTAGATAAACTTGTACTGTGCCTCGTTCTGCACCATGCCGGACCTCTGGTCTCGGACCATCTGGACGGTGCGGTGCACGTCTATCTCGCAGTCGAAGCCCTCCTTGCGGATCTGGTCGAGGATCATGTCTATGACGATGAAGGTGCCGGTGCGGCCGATGCCGGCCGAGCAATGCACGCAGACGACGGCGTGCGGCGGCGGCGGCGGCGCCGCGCCCGTCATGATCTGCTGCAGCCGGTAGTTGACGTCGAGCAGGATGTTGAGCACGCGGCCGGGCTCCGACGGCACGCCGTGGTCGGGCCACGCCGTGAAGTGGAAGTGGTAGATGGTCCTCTTCACGCCCGGCGCGTCCTTTTTCGTAACGAGGAACCGCCGTAGCGTGTAATCCTGGGTCGATGACTCCGACTCGTTGAAGATCGTGAACTTTTTTATCACCTCCGTTTTGTTCGAATCCGGCCAGTACCTTTCGCATTTGTTTTTTCCGCGCTCGATCTCCTTCGTCGTCATTATTATGATGCGAACGTCTTCTTGCCATATCATGGACCAGAACTGGTAGATGGTGGTCGACAGGCAGCCCTGGGTGGCGATGTAAGTCTTGTTGTACACGTGTTCCGCGACCCCGTTTTCCGCTTCCACCGCGGACTTCGGAATGGTCGTGTTCACGTAATTCGGGTTCGAGGGCAAGACACTCGGTTCGAAAGACGGCGTTTTATGGGTCCCGTTGCCGCAGGTCTTTTGATTTTCTTTCGATTTTTCTTCGCTGACGACGACGCTAGTGTGATTCGGGGACGACTTGTCTTTACTTTTAGAAGGGGTGCTGCCGCGAGCCTGGGGAGATCCGTTTTCGTTGCTGGCTATGCTGTCCTGCGAGTCCGAAATGCAATCTGTGATTTCGCAGCGGATGTAGTTAGCGTTTATGTAGTCGGATCCGGGTGGCGCGTCCGCAGGGATGTCGCGTAACACGACGCGCGTGTGGTCGAAAGGTATGATGTTCTTGTAGCGATTCTTTCTGATATTTTCGGGTTTGGAGCCTTCCATTCTGTCGAACAGCTGCAAGTTCTCCATCATCTGCAACGTCTCGAACTCCTCCCAGAAGCCCTGCTTGTAGGCCATGCTCTCTATCGGGCCCTCGTTTTCTTTCTGGAGTTGCTTGACGCGGGTCTGGAAGTGTCTCACTTGTATGCGGGTGGCGTTGAAGGGTTGGATGAGGCGGAGCACTTCGCCGTTGGTCTCCACCATGGGGAAGCTGCGGTAGTGTTCGATGAGGCTGACGAGGTCGTCGAACTGCTGGCCGCCGCCGACGTCGTAGCGCTTGTCCTGGCGGCGGATGATGACGTGCGTGACGCGGTCACGCGTGCGCACAGACAGCACGTAGTCGCCAGGCTGCCGCTGCGACTCGCGGACGAGGAACGACCCGTTCTTTCCGTTTTCGAGCATGATCCTCTCGGCCTCTTTCGCGGTGAGCTGGCCGTGGTACCAGCGCTCGGTGGTGGGATCGGCGCAGTTGAGAGGCGTCTTGAGACGGATCACGTTCCCGTTCTTCTCCCGCAGCTGGCCCTGGTTCTCCATGTAGTACTGCACGAGCTCGGAGAGCGTGGCGAACTTCTCCCCGCCGTAGAGGTCGAGGAACTCGCCGTTGTTCTGTATCTTGATGTGCGTGACCTCTGCGCCGCGGCGCACGGACAGCGTGAAGTCGCCCTTGTTGCTCATGCTGGGCCGCGCCAGGAAGAAGCCGTCGCGCCCGCAGTCCAGCAGCAGCCGCTCCGCGTCCACGCCGGTCAGTGACGGGTGGAACCATCGCCGGGTGATCATCTTACGCTAAATAACAGCACCGTTACTTACTATGATATCAGATTATTTCCTCTTGATCCTCAATACGCCATACATTCTCACCGATCATCTGGAATTAAAGATAATATATGTGTGTTAATCATACTAATATTAATTATAAGAATTGCGAAATTTTGTATTTGTCAGTTTTTTAATTGGTAGTCAGATTTTGGGAAAAACACATAGGGTACTTTCTATCGAATAGGAATGTAGAGATCCGCCGGAGAACCAGTCACTGACGGACATAGCTCATCGAGTTGCCACATAAGTGGCAGTGGGTAGGGCACATTGCTCGTAGAACCGACGGCAGATCGAGCAGTAAGGTTCGAGGAACAACAACCTGGTAAAGGTAGCAGGAACCAGTTGGATGCGGAAAACGCAGGGTGGATCATTGTGGAACTCTGTGGGGCAGGCATCTATCCAGAAGTGCACGTCGTTTGGCTGTTATGATGATGATGTACTTTCTATTATGTTATTCCAGCAAAAAAAAGCAGAACCGACCTGCCCTTAGCCATCTAGGTTCCCCGGGCGATTCATGCCATTGGTGACATTATAAGTCGCTTATCGTGACAAAATTACAGGTAGTATTTGTTAGAGTCAATACCTACGAGATAATTCTATAAAAGTTAATGTTAATACGCTGTCTAGTTTTGCTTTAGGGGCAGCCGCCCCGGTCGCCCCCCTAAAGGCGGCACTGTCTAAAAGGTTAGTAGGTATAATTATAATAACAGCCCAAGGATCGTTCCCAGAGCCTGTCCTGAATCTTGCTTCTGAAGTACAATACAATACAATGACTCTTTATCTTTATTGTACACCAGAAATACGTACAGTCAAGGGCAAAGATATCGACACGGCCAAAGTTGCAAAAATATGTATACACGGCCTTAATGTTAAGTGCATAAAGTCGTGTATACATATTTTTGTAACTTTGGCCGTGTCGATATCTTTGCCCTTGACTGTACGATGGAGGCTGGAGAATCTTCACGAGGCTACAAACGCTACCGAAAGTTTATCACTGAATTAAACGCAATTTTTCGGCGAGTGCTATGAGAACGTTGTTCTTAGTAATTTACAGACATGTAATGTTCACGTGTGCAACAATACAATGTAATTAGTTACGTCGAGAACTTCGGAAGCACGTAATCTTATAGCGGTAAGTGCTTATCTATGTAACATTGAAAATTACCTATGATGTGAATATGAGTGATGGTGCAACGGTTATTAAATCCCTTTGTTCTGATTGTTTAGCCGCACCGCAATACAATACATGTGGTTCCCGAGGCGTCAGATAGTAATCTACTCGATTTTCCTTAAACACATTAAGAGTTGGTAACTGGTGTACTAATGGCAATTGGCAAACAAAACAATCGACTTATGAAGTATGCAACAAATCGTCATCAAGTACATTCTTAATTATACGGAAATAGGGTATTGTTTCATTTTAGAATTCCTTGACAAAAAAACTTAAGCCTTCTTAACAAAGCCCGTATCGAATAATGTATTCATTTAGAATCTTTGCTTTGATGTAGAGCGTGAGGTGTTTGTGTGTGTGTGTGTGTTTGGTGTAGTTTTGTTTGATGAACTTAAAATGTATTTTATATGGTTACAAATGTTTGGCTATATAAGATCTGAGTCTGATTGATCAACACTTATATTATAAAGAGGAAAGATTTGATTTTTTGTTTGTTTGTTTTGCATTGAATAGGCTCCAAAACTACTGGCCCGATTAAAAAAATCTTTCACTGTTGGGAAGCTACACTATCTCCGAGTAACATAGGCTATATTATATAAATTAGGGATCCGTACTAAAACTTCAATATTAATGTAACCCAAGGTGTAAAAAAAGTCGTAAAATGTCTTTCATCGCATGCGCTGCGGAAACTATTAAAGATAGAACAAAATATGTTCTACAATATTAAAGAATAGGTGTATATATCAATATCTACAAAAACTTCACGATCACGGTTTTGTGTTTTATAGGGTTCCGAAACCAAAATGACAAAAACGGAACCCTTATAGTTTCGCCATGTCTGTCTGTCAGTCTGTCCGTCCGTCCGCGGCTTTGCTCACGCACTGCGGGACTATCAATGCTAGAAAGCTGTAATTTTGCACGGATATATATGTAAACTATGCTGACAAAATGGTACACTAAAATACTAAAAAATTTTTTTTAGGGTAGCTCCCATAGACGTAAACTGGGGGTGTTTTTTTTTTCTCATCCAACCCTTTAGTGTGGCGTATCGTTGGATAGGTATTTTAAAACCATTAGGGGTTTGCTAAGACGATTTTTTGATACAGCGACTTGTTTGCTAATTATTCAACTTTAAAGCGCAAATTTTCAATAAAATCGAGCGTCCCCCCCTCTAAAATCTAAACCTGGAAAAATTTAAAAAAATTCAGTATGGTAGTAAGTATATCAAACATTCAAGGAAAACTATAACGGTTAAGTTTGCTTGAGAATTATTAGTTGTTTAAGAGTAAATAGCAGCCTAAGGTATAAAATATAGCTAAACTATGGAAGATTCCGTATAAAATACGAAATTCTTAGAAAAATATTACGTAATGGCTACGGAACCCTATTTTGGGCGTGTCCTACACGCTCTTGGCCGGTTTTTTATGACACAATATATTCGAGGGTACAGTTGATTGAATTTAGGGTTGCTGCAGCGCATCTCTCCAGCAACCCCATAACTAAATTTAAGAAATTCCACATGGATACTTACTTTTTCATTAAAGAAGAGGCCAAAAAGAATTGTACCGCAGTTATTACTGTTAAATAAGTCGGTTATGGCTAGTTAAATTATTAAATTGTTGCCAGGACGCTAGCAATTCCATTGCAGCCGACTGCTACTGCTGGTACTTACTTAAAAACAATGTGCCAGATTAATACGAAACTTGGTACATATAATGGGATTAGGATTATACACATCTAGGTCTTAACGTGGTGCCCGAAATCATACAAATAACCGGCCAAGAGCGTGTCGGACACGCCCAAAATTGGGTTCCGTCCATAGCCATTATGAAAAAATTAAGTAATATTTTTCTAAGGATTTCGTATTTTATACGGAATCTTCAAAGTTTAGTTATATTTTACTTTAGGCTGCTATTTAATCCTTTACCAGTCCCCGAAGAACCAACGTGTCTTAATACGTACTTTATATGCTGTTGCAACGGTATTGAACGCCTTGTAAAAAATGTATTTATGAAAGTCGAAGATCTTCCTTTAAACCAGAAATAAAAATGTGGGTTACGGTTATCCCATCGCCTGTCTAAGTAATGAACTGTCATACTAGATTTTGTCTTATTATATTCTTGATCAGGCCAAGGGATATATTTCACCCACATCTTATATCGGTTATAATAGTCAAGGTTTAACTCCAAATCTCCTATGAAGCATTATATCAATCACTGAAAACATTATTTTATGATCTTCATTCATGACACGCTTCAAAATCCAATAATATATCTTTAGCAGCCGTTTAAATCCACTTGACCAGTGATGTTAGTGGTTTGTTTACAAATTCGAACACTACTAATTTAAGAAAAACACAAGCAGATATATCGAACCATTTTTTGTTATTTTCATGATTTTAATGATTGTAAGGTAATATATTTTGCTAAATACTCTGCGTCCTTGTGAATATGACTAGAATTAGGATGTGGGATGACTCTATCCATTGCCTGGCTAGAATTTGCCTGTGTGGGAACTATTCTTCCCATGGCCCGATTAGATTTTGGGTCTCTTTGGTACATGAATTCGCTCTAGGTTGAACACAAAAACTGTTTTATTACTTACGTGAGTTTTTATGTCATGACAAGACAATTTACCGGGCCATGGGAAAAATAGCTCCCACACAGTTAAACTCTAATAAGGCCATGGGATAATGTCAACCCACATCCTAATTCTGGTCATACACAATAATGCATGAATATTTAGCAATGTTTACGATTACATTAGCTTTCAACACTCAAATCTACAAAATATCAAAAAATTGTTCGACCTATGTACTTCTGTTTCATAGAAATTATGGAAAGTGTTCGAATTTCTCCGTAGTTTACTGAAATTAGTGTTCAAGTGAATTTAAACGGCTGCCAAAGATATATTACGCAATTTAGAAGCGTGTTGTGAATGAAGATCATAAAAAAATATTTTCAGGATTGACAAAATTTTGTAGGTGGTTTGGAGTTAAAACCTACGGTAACCAATATAAGATGTAGGTGGAATATATCCCTTGGCCTGGTAAAGGGTTAAGAGTAAAACTACTAATAATTCTCAAACTAAGTATATCATTCGCTTGATTTTAATGAAAATTTGGACAGTTGAATATTTCGCAAAAAAATCAATGAATCGAAAAATCGTCTTAGCAAACCCCTAATGGTTTTAAAAGACCTACGATACCCCACACTATAGGGTTGGATGATAACTGTGATCCCACCAGTTATGAGTTCCATTTGAGCATGACGGTAATGGGACTTTTGGGACAACAATATGATGATTAAGTAGCCCATTGTCCTGGGACTACAACGACATGGTTTATAAGGGTTCCGGTTTGCCATTTTGGCTATGGAACCCTAAAAAAGAGAGTTGAAATTTTATAATGGAAAACTAATTCTGAACTAATATTATATATCTAACTAATGCATACCATTTGCGAGCCACTATGGAACCTTATCTTAGTAAATAATTTGATTTGTCTATAACAATGTTCATCGAATGACGTTAAATGTCATTACAACACGGTTCTGTGGTGGTTACGGGCATAGAATTTGAATATTTTTTATCAATACCTAAATCGATATTCTTCCAATAAGTTTATGTAAAATTTGTAGCTGCTTTTCTCCGATTTAAAGATTTTAGAAAATAAAAGTAAAATAACTTAACATTGAGAATTTAATGATTTTAAGTAAATAAAATAATAACTATTTGTTGACAAACCAAAATTAAGTGTTTTGTTTTTAGGGTTACGTACCCAAATGGTGCCAAACGGGATCCTATACTAAGCTTCCTCTGTCTGTCTGCCTGTCTGTGCGACTGTCTCAGAGCTGTTTTGTATAATTGTGTAAAGTCAATTTAGCAATAATTTTCATGTTTCGTTGGAATAATTTTTAATATTGAGATAACAATTGGACTTTTGTGCCACGCTTACTAAAAATACCTTAAGTGTTCATTAAAGCTAGTAGGTACGTATCTTGTTTGTGTTTTATTCATAGCTTACTATTTACACTCTTGACATACGAATATAGGTACCCACCTAACTGTCTAGTGTAAAGTTAATGATGAGTGACATGAGTGGAAGTGACATATTTGCTGGCAATTATTTTTAATTTGATACTGGATATACGGGGGATACCGGGGATATGGTACCTATGGTTATCGACAACTCATATTTAGCAGTGACGGCAACTCTAAAACTCACATAGACATTTACAAATTTACACAGACAGGCCCATCTCTCTTTCGGTCACGTTGTCAAGCAAGGTCGGTTTGTCTAGTAATATTAAATTTATGGATTTACCCCGCAGGGGTAATTACCCCTAGGTTCGGAACCCCTGGACTAAAGCATATATGAGGGGATATGGGGAGCCTAAATCAATTCCTAGCTCCAGGTTGTATTGTGTTCTTGGTGAGTAAGATTAAAAAAAAAACAGAAATAGTTAAACAGCTTGGTATTCTATTTGTAGTTTGAAAGCGCCTAAGATCTTCATTTATTTGGATTGAGTATTTATTGGAATTGTGTCAATGGCACTACTGCAGCTCAAGCCAAGTACTTACAGATAAGCACACTAATTCTGGACTACCACTGTACATAGTGTGATAGCAAGTTAGTTGCTATAATAAATAAACCACAAAGAAATAAACTTGCTATTATGTATAACCATAGTTATATAGGTATATGGAACAAATGAGTACTTTAGACAGTATTACTCGATTTGTAATGCACATTTTAAAGCTTTACCAAACGTACTATTTGTTTACACTTACCTCATGAAGGCACCCGGACAATAAACAGTGAGCACTACACAAAATACGCGGTTCATGGATCGAAACCTTGTTGCTATGCTGACTTTAGTCTCTTTGTAACACCGTTTTCAAGGGCGTATACACCCGTACGCTGGTGCACATGGACAATCACAAACAGAGAATGACTAAAACTAACAAATAGGGCGATAATACATTATAAATGTGAAATTAAAATGATAAAACTAAGATCTATAATCGAAAAGCTTAAAGGGATTTCATCCCAACCTGCATTTGCCTACGGAAATGTCAATTTCTTTTTTTTAAATTTCGTTATAAAATTTCTGACGAAAGAAGTCTGCTTTCAGGCATATTGTTTAAATTGAATTTATTGCTGACTTCAGACATTACATTTGAAATAATAAATTTGTGTAATGAAAGTTGAACAGATTTTTTAGTATTTCACAGATTTTTAAATAGGTTAATTCTCAAGTCTGTACTCTGTCTGCGAACCGGATACTTATGTCATTATTCACAACTTTGCGAAACGCGCGAAATTCAAAAGGATTATTGGGTATGCTACACAAAACAACAAATAATTAAGTTTGGTTTTTTATTTTTGAATGCATATAATGAAACAGTTATTTATCATCTGATTCTGCATGAGACTTTTGAGATTTACCAAAGTAACTAGACAATACTTTTCTCACGGCGAGTCGCTTGTTCTGAGATGAACTTTCACCGTGTTGATTAGGCGATTTGTTCCACGGTTCAGCCAGGCTTTGACGCCGAAATATTTTACCTAATGACTGCCACTTTTGTTCGGGGCTTATTTCTTTCTCCTCAAAATTTTCTTTACTGCCGGATGGTCGATCGCCCTAAAACAAACAAAATACCGAACCATTTAAAGTAGGCACAAACAATTACTGGGCATTTTTGTTTACAATGAATCAGTTCGCGCAATAACTTACGTCGTTGGATTTCGTGGAGCGAAGCTGGTTGCGAAAGAAATTAGATATGGACTTCTTCCAAGTTTTGGGGTTTTTGAAAGAGTTTAACTCTATGCTGCCAGATGAGCCCTCGGCTAGCATTTTTTTAGTTTTCTTAGCACAAGTTTCTTCAGCCTCTTTATTATCTATCTCGCTTTGGATTTGAGCGCCTTCAGGACACAGCATTTTGATTTTATTTAAAATTCCTTTGTTACCCAGAAAAACTTATAAAATTATTTTTTATAGTATGTCATTTACCATACATCAATTGTTCCTAAACTTCAAAATTTAAAATTAGAATAATCACTGAATATCTTTTTAATCATGCATAAATACCTAGTAACTATCAACCTCTATCAACTATGTAGTTTTGCTTCAGTTTATATTAAGTACCAAAAACTGTGAAGAAAATTTGCGTAAATTAAAACAAAACATTTTATACGTACCTAAAACAAAATTAATAAACGTACAGATAATTGGGATGTCCCAATTTTTGACAAAATATAATAAATCGAAAACCATTTGGAGAAATAGGCTTTGTGAAGCGTATTCACAAATCAGATTCCAAAAATGTGATAAACTGAATTAAATAAACAAAATTTAAGTAATGACCCTCATTTGACCCCTGCTGTGTCTCGTCACAAAGGCAGTTATAAAGCAGGTCTACTGAGGTCTACACTCTTAAGCAAATTGACTGTTTGATGAAATGTGGCTGTCCTGCTTATAATAGCAAAGAGTGAAAAAGATAGAACTTTAATCACATGATGCGCACCCGGCTTTAAACAGTTGTCATTTATCGTAAAGTCCGAAATGTATACGAGTATTTCCAATGTAGTTTTACAAATTAAATTATTAAATTACTACGTTACAAGTAAATACAAAAGAATTTAAATATCAGATTTAAATAAAAAATATATATTTACTATCACACCATTAAACAAACATAGGAATAATCAAAGCTAAAAGAAGAGAAATAAATAAAACTATTTGTCATGGTTCATTTAGGACCCTAAGCCGTGCTTGAATTATTGTGGAATAATATCTTTGGCCAAATGTATTGCCAGTTTTTTTTTTTTTTTTAATGTAGATAATGCCACAGATTATGTTATGTACGACCTGAATTTTTTCTAGGCAATGGAACGTGGCTCTCATTGTGACGTCATCCAGCGTATCTCGTAAAAAAATATAAAAAATTAAATACTCATCCAAATTCAAAAACAATGAAAACGGTATCTTAAAATAACCTATTCTTTCCAAAAATAAAATAAAAACTATAGGTTTTTTTTTGGTGCATCCCAATTAATGCAAAGCTATTTTTTTATATTTTAAATGCATTTTTTTAAGTATTACCATAATTAAAATATTACTTTCCACGCTTGTGCCCCCAGCTTAAAATCTTGCTGCACATGCGTAGCTTGCATTTATGTCGGGATTGCATATGGCGGGAAAACTCTTTTCTTTTTATTATTTGTCAGAATCAGAAGCTAGAACTACCTGTGCGAATACTTATTTTCAAGTTTTAATTTTATGTATTGTATGTTCTAATCGTGTTCGTGTTAGCGTTGTAACTTATACGATGACGGCTACGGCAACTCAAGTTTCCCAAAGAGCGGTATGTAATGTAAAATAAGCGAATAGTAACAATTACAAATTAATCGATTTGATTCTACCTCTCTTAAATATCACAATTAGGGAATTGAAATAAGTAGGTAAGTACTTACCTAATCAACTAGGCACTACTCTGAGCCATCTGAGCTTAGATTTCCTACTTATCAGATCTACCTACCTTTTTATTATCTAGGTAGGTTCATGTTTAAACAATTAATTTGACTTTTTTCCTACACATCCAAAGTACATTTGTGAAAGAGCAAGTAAAAAAACTTTTTGGTATTCCAGGCGATATCAGAGAAAGAATGGACAAAAATATTCCCAAAAAACGTAACCGAGAATTACACGGGCTCCATAACTTTCATAAAACAGCTCACCCTGGTCTCCGTAAGCATGATAACGTATTTGAAAAATGCCTTCCCTGAAGAAAGCTATTCTACGGAGAGTTTCGGGGGGATACCGTTGAAACTCCTGAACAGTAGGTGCTCCGACGACTTGGCGCAGTTCGTGAGCACAGCTCTGCAGCAGGCGTGGGAGGCGTTTGATAAGAAATATGTAAGTGTTCTGAAAATGTTCGAATTGTGTGGAATGTTACGTGGTCCGCAGGATGTACTTAGGTAAAGTGTAGCGCTGACCGTTAATTTTGCGCGTGTGACAATCGCCCAATCAGTGTTTACATTTTTTTACATCGTCTCCCGCGATATCTTATTTTAAAATATTTTGTGTTTGTTAGCATTAACGATCGCTGCTTCACTTTCATGCCGCGGGCTTTTGTATTTATTATTTTGATTATTATTCAAAAAATATTAATAAGTCTACATGGCCATTACCCGTTTGCCACCCTCTCAAGCCGCCTTCTGCTTAGAATTGAATTACTTATGCAGCTTAGTAGCCGCCACCTAGCTGGTCTGGTAAAGTCTAGTTACCGCTGCCAGTGAACTAGGTCACAAATGGCGTCAACATAAGTTTAGTCACTGCTACTAGCCGAGCCGTCTTTGCGTGCCCTTGGGCACCAAAAGAATATTGGGCGCCAATGGAAAGTATTAATGTGAACGTCATTGGCAACAAAGACTAGTCAATTTCGTTTAAACGTGGTTTAAACGAATAACTGACTTTCGGGCCCCCGGTGGGGGCGGTGAGGGCCTGGGCTGGGCACGGGCCCCTTAGTTGACCTTACAGGAAAGACGGTACTGGCTACAGTGAATAGGTACCTACTTCGTTTCATTTAACATAGGTAGGCACATTTGCATAATTATGCTGTAGTACATAGTTGAAACGAACTTGTTTTTTTTTACAATAATAAACGATAATGCATCCTATCCTACTAATATTAAGTACCTATAAATGCGAAAGTTTGTTAGTCTGTTTGTTTGTTTGTTACTTCATCAGGTCAAACCACTGAACCAATTTTTTAGATGAAATTCGGTAAACATATTATAAGTTTCGGGGAAGGATATAGGATACTTTTTATCTCGGAAAATTGAAGTTTTTTTTTATTCGACTGAATGGCAAACGAGCAAGTGGGTGTCCTGATGGTAAGAGATCACCACCGCCCATAAACACCTGCAACACCAGGGGTATTGCAGATGCGTTGCCAACCTAGAGGCCTAAGATGGGATACCTCAAGTGCCAGTAATTTCACCGGCTGTCTTACTCTCCACGCTGAAACACAACAGTGCAGCACTGTTGCTTCACGGTAGGATTAGCGAGCAAGATGGTGGTAGCAATCCGGGCGGACCTTGCACAAGGTCCTACCACCTGCAAAAGTTCCCGCGAGATATCTACACGGACGAAGTCGCGGGTAACAGGCTAGTTAGTACATATTTTTCCACTTCCGCCGTTGGATTACTGAAAACAACAACGATTTTTAATGTTAAATGAAACGAAGGCCACAAGTGGCACCAACTTATTCTAGTCACCGCTACTATACTAATGACCTAGCGTGCGGCAGCTCTCATTTGCATAACTAATTATTTGATACCGTCTCTTTTACCTCTGCACCTATAGCTTCACCGACTTGCATTGTGCTTCTATGAAAACGAATGTCAGGCCGAGAATTTAATCGAATATCATATATTCGAATATACGTACAGCGCGAATGATGTGTCCCTGAATATAAACTCAAAAAGTCGCAGCAGCGAGCAGCGCAGCTTGCAGATTTCGCTGGAAAGTGTGAAGAACAGAACGATTATGTTGATACGGATGGTGTATGTGTACATGACGCAGAATGGGCTGGAAGAGTTGCCCCTGAACTACGATGTTAGTCTACGGCTGTATTATAATGATGGTAAGTTTAGAAAGATGAATGCCAATAAAAAACAACACTTGTAAAAAAAACAAGTCTCGCAACTCAGTTCTCCTACCCTAAAAAGTTGTGAGATCCATGTTTTTTTTTATCGACTGTATGGCAAACGACCAAGTGGGTCTCCTGATGGTAAGAGCTTAGATCACCACCGCCCATAGACACCTGCAACACCAGGGGGATTGCAGATGCGTTGCCAACCTAGAGGCCTAAGATGGGATACCTCAAGTGCCAGTAATTTCACCGGCTGTCTTACTCTCCACGCCGAAACAACAGTGCAAGCACTGCTATTTCACGGCAGGATTAGCGAGCAAGATGGTGGTAGCAATCCGGGCGGACCTTGCACAGGGTCCTACCACCTGTAATACCATCACCAAGTCGGTTAATTTATTCAGTCCCTATTTAAGGGTCCTTCTGTCTTAAGTTATTTTATTACGTAATTAGCTACCTACCTAACAACATTTTATAGTGACCATATCAATATAAAAAATCTTTTATGTTTTAAATTTATAGATTGACTTGGTCATCGCATGACACAATGTATCTCACAAGTAATACATATTAAATTAGATTTTTTACTGTTTGAACAATGCCTGCTTGGTTACTAAAAATTCAGGCTACTATTGGAGACGTAACACAGTGAAAACTAACACAGCCTCCAGGGTTCATTTTGTAATTATACATGTGTTTTGAAGAATAAAGATTTATTATTTTTATCCACAACGAAGTTATAGGGGGTTGATTGAAAATGGCCTGAATTGCTTCGAGAAAAGGATCGTACGGCCGTGTCGCTTTTTGCTCCACTTGGCGGGGGCACTACCGTGCCCCAGATTGTTCACGGAATGTAGTTACCTAGATACTTCGCCAACAGTTTTAAATGAATCGCGCAGCTTTTCAAACTCATTTATTACTGTTATCGTTGTAATGTGTTTAGTCACATTTAAGATACTTAGTTTATGTAAACGACTTGTTAGATTATTTTCGCATAATCATTTTTTCTTTGCAGCTAAATTTATTTTTTACACAAAGGCAATATTTCCAAGTCTGCTTTTTTAATGAAGCTTATTTTCACATTCGCGTTTTTCTGTGTCGCATTTTTTTCCAGTCGCATTTTTCCCCAATCCCAATCGACACAGAAACAGTGTCGATGGAGCCCTGGTATCACAGAGCTCCTGTTTCCCACCGAGTCTTATGTTATGTACCCCACTACTAAACCACACAACCAGGCTTAACGGCTCATAGGTAGGTTTAGGTTATGTTAGTTTTGCATCGGCCCGAAGGGACTGAGACGAGACTGTTTCTGTACCGATTGGGATTGGGGAAAAACGCGACTGGGGAAAAATGCGACACAAAAAGAACGCGAATGTGAAAATAAGCTTCATGAAAAAAACAAGCTCGTAAAAATCAAATTCGTGTAAAAACGCGAAAATAAATATTGCTGCAAAGAAAAAATGATTATGGGAAAATAATCTAACAAATCATGTAAACATGCATAGCAACGAATAATGTTCGGACGTTACCTTAGGCCGATAAAAAGTTTATAGTCTGCGGGGGCTTTTACTCTCCACGCAACGAAAATGCTTAAATAATGTATTGAATCGGTCCATAAAAAGAAATAAAAACAATTAGCGCGAGTTTATGATAGCTAATAGTTCTATGAAACAAATGTTCATCCAGCTCCTAGACTTACACACTGTAAGAACACACAAACCTAACTATTATCACCACCACCATACTACACTGACGCGTTTCGATTCCACCAGATATTAGACATGTATCTGGTTCTGGGGTGTACGGTTGTGTTGCTCTGAGGATGAACTCTGGTTGAGTTCGAAACGCGTCTGTGTAATGTGGTGGTAATAGTTGGGTTTGTGCGTGTTCTTATCTGAGGTTCTTTCTTACAGTGTGGAGGCGGAGGAACTGCGTGAACACATTTGTTTCATAGACGTAGCTATCACAAGATCGTGGGTGACTCACCCATACATTGGCGTGGAGTGAGGTTGAGTGCAGGGGTCTGAAGCGATAAGGTCGCCTATTGCTTACCTTGGAAAATGTCTATTAATAAAGAATTATTGTACTTGTTGTACCTATTGTAGGCAGTGCCAAAGCTGCTCTACCACGCAACTGCTCCATAGCACCAGCAGTATGCTGGCTACCCTCACTGCACGCCCCGTGGGTGAGCAAAGAAATTGTTTTTAGTGGGTGACACACATGTCAGTTTGTCATGAACTTTTATGGGCGTGTAAACGAATAATCGGGTCGGTATTTCCATGTCAGTTTTATCCGGGCCGGTAAATAGTATCACCATTTTTAGTTAATTGAAAGTGTTGAGTTCACGCCTCGTTTCTAGACGCCCCGGAAGGGTACCAACCGCCAGGTTTCTGCAGCAACAAGGCGCCGGACCACTTGGAGCCGACACTACCGGAGGCGCTGCGGCTCGGCTGGGTGGAGACGCCGTTCCACAAGTTGGCGGTCGGCTCCTACGTGCGGGGCATGTTCCCTTCCAGCGAGGAGGCTGTGGTGAGTTGGTTAAACACGTTCAGTCAGGGACAATCAAGGCCGGATAAACCATGTCGGGGCCCCTGGGCAATGCAAATTCTCGGGGCCTCTTTTCAGCCATATGAAGATCGTCAGCTTTTTTCAAGTTCAATCAAAGTGACAGCATTGGTCGAATCCAAAGGATGCTTATTTTACAATAGCATTTTTGCCCAGGGCCTCTAGCCGAGTAAACGTCACTTGCCGTGCTTGTACATATGTAGATGCAAGTAACAAGAAGTGGCTGAAAGTCAAATTGAAACATTTTCATCATTCATTTCATTCAGTTATCAAATTGAAACGGAATCTTTCAACATGTTTTTACCCACCTTTCATTGTTGTATTATACCTACGAAATTTGACAAACATGCATAGTTTTCATGAATATACCTACAAAAGTCTAGCACCTTGAATTAATCTGATGGAGCCGGAAGCTAGGCACTGGAACTCCAAGGGCTTGGTAGAATGATCTTAGGTCTTAACAGCAACCTTCTAAGTATACCACTAAACCAAACTACCTACAGTTCATCTCAGCCGTAGGACGTCCAGTTGGATAGGCCTTCCTCATAGATTTCCAGTTGGTTGGTAGCAGCTTACATTCACCGCGAACCCGCGGCTTAAACTACAGTTAAATACCATCAAAGCGCGTTTTTAGTTTTTATTAACTAGAATTATTTTATTGATAAACATAAATAAGGTAGCTGACAAAGATGGTTTAGCGAAGGTTATACTAATTTCGTAGAACTAAAAGTTACACCCTGTTGCAGGCATCTGAAAATGCACCGGCTATGACACAAAACGACAATCTGGAGTGCCGCTCGAAGACTAGTGTAGCAGACCCGTCAGAAGGTTCCGTGGAGATTCAGCTGCGCTGCCAGTGTAACAGATTCGATGTGCCCACTGATCTGGCTACTCTCATCACTTGCCAGTAAGACCCACTTTCATCATACCCCTGGGCAGAATAGTTGTTACTAGTGGGGGTGACTAATGGCCGTTAATAGTAGCTTAGGACTGCCACTTACTCGGACATTAGCAGGGGCGACTAATGGCCACCAATAGTGAATATGGCAGCCAAACATTCGGCGACTGTATGGGTAACTAGTGGTCACCGATTATGATTTATGTTAGCCAAACGTTAGACGTTAGTATGGGTGACTAATGGCCGGCTAAAGGTAAAATTGGTGCAGGGAAAGCTACTAGAACTAAAAATAACACGGTGAATAGGATAGGTAGCTATGGAAAATTCAGCAGTTGTCAAATACCATATTGTGTTCGTTTCTAAAGTGCGGAGGCCGCTGATGAACCATTATTGTAACTTTTTTTCTTTGAAATAAATACATTTTGTTATTCTTTAAATAAGGATTTTACCATGATCAGCCATGATGATATGTAATCCAGGAATCAAATTTCTAGACTTTACTATTTCAAATTCACAATCCACGTTAGCTACTGCCATTCCACTAGTTGTTCAACTCTAAGTGATATCATTAACTTCAATCAGGTATTGCCTCACACAACAGCACGCAGTGTGTTTCGGCTTCTTATCCCACGCTCCCAAAGACCACTGCTGTGCGGCGTGCTACGACGAGGATCCGCGGAGGAAGTGCAGCGACCCTAAACTCGTAGCGCTTGACCAGAAGAGGAGGGAAGTAAGTCTCTAACTCAGTTCTTAGTCATTTTAGACCAATAATAATGACTTAATTGACACCCATGTCATGTCGTCCACGAGTGGGGCGGGTTGTGGATTTTAAACGTTATCAGTTTTCATAGTGATCATTATCATATCTAATTGGTCGGATCTTACTTCTTGGAGTTTTTTGTCTGCTAGAAAATTATAATTTTAGAATTAGAAACATTTAAGTGTTTGCTATTCGTAAAAAAATTCAAAACATGTGTTATGTTTTGCAACTTTATATAGACATAGACAATTTAAGAAAAAAAAGCTAGTTTTTGCGAAGTCGCCAAGTGGTCCCAGCTCAGCATAGTGTTACCCGTGCAAGCCAACTGGTCTTCCGCTGTGACCACTTGGCAACTTCATGGAAGGTGACAATATAAAAAAAAATAGAGCGATCTTAATTCCGCAGTGTCTATCCATCTGCCGACGCACCCTGGAGCTTTGCTCGCAGCTGTCCGCGATATCAGGACAAATGCTGATGGAGAAATTCGGACTCAGCGCGACCAGTGGCCGCAAGATGATCAAGCTGTTACACGCACACTATGTCGTGCCTCTTACCGCCGATGACGAGTAAGTCTGTCTGTCTACTAGAGCGGAGCGAGGCAGAGGAGCAGTGAGCGAGATAAAAACACAACAATAGGATTGCATAAAATCTCCGCTAAGGAGTTGGTAACTAGCTTAAAAAATCATACAAGACTCGAGCGCGAGCAGAGAAGCGGGGAAGTTTCGCGAATAGGGAAAAAGTCCGCAGTTCCACTCCGCCACAGTACACAAAAAATTAGCAGTATATTGTCTCGGCAGCGTCCTTGATATAATTACCTACGCCGGCTCGGTACACAAACGCGCGATAGGACTGCCTACTCTACCAACTGTCACTCTTCAGTTATGTATTTGATAATGTCAATTGATAAACTCGATTTCATACGTGAGTTACCCGTTATGTTATCATTTAAAATGTGTAACGTTTTCTTCGGAGACGAATCGCTGTTGCCTTTTGTTAACCTTTGATGCCTTTACAGTAAACCGGAGATTGGGTTGCCAGATGGGCCGCACAACGTACAAATGCACGCACATACTAACAACCATTTAAAATTTTAGTAGTATTCTGTGCGAAATGCTTTGTTATAGAAATAAATAATTTGTTTCAGTTTATCGGCACCAAGAAAGATAAATCCCATTAGACTTAAACTCGCCTTCAGACGCTTCTTCCACGCCGAAGACATGGAAGAAGACACCGTGGTGGACAGACTCGTGGCAGAAACAGAAACCACTGAGACTTCAGATCCCATAGGAGAAGTACTAAGCCCCTTAGAAAAGATAACGCTAAGAAACAGTTCTAACCTAGGTCAGATTATAGAAAACTCAGTAGAGTCAACCAACCACACTAGAAGCGATGATAAAACCTTACAACAATATAGAGAGGCAGTATTGACAAACCAAGATATTACTGAAGAACTACCTCTGAGTGGATCACATAATCCAGTGAAAGATATCGAAAATATTGGTAGGAAAAAATCTAAGAGGAAGAATGATGATGACGACGAATGGACACCTAAACTTAGGTCCGGAGCTAAAACAAAAAAGGCCCGGACTTCTACTTAATTAAAATTTGCGATTAGTACAAAATTAGTTGTATTGTTTTGTTATGATTTTCAAATGATAAGTGATATTCGTAGTTTTAGTTATTTTTTTATTAAAATTATCTTTTAACATTACTTATCTTATTAGAAACAATAATAATTGTAAGTTGTTGGTTAGTTAATAACAATTTGATTTTAAAATAATCTGCTACAATAGTAGTTTTTATTAACGGCCATAAAAATAATGTGTTCTTATAACACAGTTAAAATTAGACTGATAAGTAAATTATCTAAAGATAAGCTCATTACTTTTTTTTAAGTCTACGATTATTGTTCAAAATAAATGCATTGTATCATTAGTTAATGTTTTTCACTACGTAGGTATTTGCACTTTCATACACAAAACGTTGACGAATAATTTGTTGCATAGTCTCCAAAATTAGTGTACACCCGACCCCAATACTTAGGGTCGCCGCGTAGGTCATCCTTCTTATTATTAGGGGGGATTGCTGTCCGATTCACTTTGTCAAGTTCTTCCAACAACCTTTGTAAGACTTCTGGTTCCCTGCAAATTGATGAAAAATGACAGTTAAAATCCGGTTTGAAGGACCATTCGGTTATGCAGAAAAGTCGCGGTCCCATAATTTGATAATATTCCTCGTTCAATGCCTTATTCAATATTGCGAACAATATGCAGTCGCAAAAAATGACCCAGATTTTAAAGAAAAAAGTAAAAAAGAAATTGAATTATTGTCATACTTATCGGCCATATTGAATCGTTCGCATGGGTCGTCTTCAATGTTGAAGAGGCACGGAGCTTCCAGAGGTTTGCAAGGGATGACTGTGGTGTTTGTGTCACATACCACAGTGACACTTTGTCTGTAAAGTTCGTTGTAAAGTCATTTTCGTACATACTGGTTTCGTAAACTTCTTCGCACACCAATACAAATAAGACGTTTACTGTTTACATTTACAACGTTTTAAGAGTAACATTACTCTCAAAACGTAGTAAAATTAAAAAATATCAAAATCAGTTTTTTTTACAATTTTAAATGTATAGTCGCCGTCAGATATTTGGGAGTGGCCGAGGTGGCCAAATATATCGGAAAATGCACTCTATTCTCAAGGCATTGGAGTTCATGTTCAGATATTTTTGATCACCGCGGCCACTCCGAAATCCGAAATATCTGATGGCTAATGTAGGTACACACATTATATAAAACGATTTTCAGGTGTAGTGCAATGTTTGACAACTCTACACATAGATTCCACCTTGCGATGTTTACTTTGGTATAAACCTTGCATTTATCAAAAATAATGTTCATTTTTAAATTAAATTCTTTACTCGTAGGCAAATAAAAAACACAACAAGCGCGAGACCGGAATTTGAATGCACGATAACCTTGCTTAAGAAACCATAAGTCAAACTATTGGGCAATCACGGCTTTGACAACAACTAAAACTTTAGACGGTTTATTTTATGACGTAGGAAGGTGCCTATAGGTGGATTCACAAGAGCTGGTATGAATGGATTGAATGAGTGAATGAAAGTATCTGTGTTACCTATTTGAAAACAATTCACAAAAAAATTAAAATGTCCTGCATGTCATTTTCCTACAAAAATGTCTAAGTGACATTACTTTCGTTGAATCCATTCGTGCCAGCTCTTGGGAATCGATCTGTAATTACCTAATTTGTTGAGCCTTGTCCCGAGCTGGCATAAGCCCTATGCTGGCCAAAGCTTTCCCCGCGCGCGCCGCGTAGACGGACTCTAGGTCGTACGAGCTGTTGCGGCCGCTGGGGCCGTACCACGAATCCCATGCACCGTTGTTATTTGTACCTAAAAAATAAATTTACTTACCTATACAAAAAATACAACACAAACAAAACAGTTTGTTGGCGAATACTACAATACAATACAAAGACTCTTTATTGTACACCAGAAATAGTAAGCGACACAGAAAACAGATACACAGAGAAAAAATTACAAGGTAAGCAATAGGCGGCCTTATCGCTTAAAAGCGATCTCCACTCCTTATTTTAGTTATATACCTCTTTAATTAATACACAGGTATGGATAGCATGGTCTGATTTTAGTTGGCATTTCTGTCAACTTTTGAAATGTAAAAAAGCAATTATAGTGACATAACTACAATAGTTGGACATAATTATGGTATGGCAAAGTTTTTTGTAGATACTAGATGAAAACCCGGCTTCGCTCGGGTAAAATGTAGACTCATAATAATATGTTTGAAAAAATTTTTTGCCAGTAAAGACTGTCGTACTTATCAAAAAATCTGACGTATATTCCCAGCCTTAATTATTATCACAAACACTTTAACGGCTAACCTACGTATCGGTATTTCACCAGTAGATATTTCTCCTAAATCTTATTTGCCCAAATAACTACGTAGTCAGTCCAAAAGTACTGTCACAAATGAAAGTAATGATAAAAACAAAAGTACCAATCAGTTTTTAATAAATTATATACCAATTTAAAGTACATTTAATAAAAAAAAAAATTTAAGTACTTAAAATTATTCAAAATGACTTCCTTTGTTTTTAATACAGGCCCTTAATCGGCGCAGCCAGTCGTCTATCGCAGCACGCACCATTTTCATGTCTATTTCAGCGACTGCTTTTCTTAAAGATGACTTCAGGCTCACCAAATTTTTATGGGGTTTAGCACAGACCTTCCCCTCTAAGACCTGCCAAATTTTAAAGTCCAGAGGATTAAGGTTCGGACTGGAGGAAGGCCAATCTTCGTGTCTTATAAAGTCGATTTTTTGACGGCCAAACCAGGCTTGAGTGGTCTTGGCTTTGTGTGCTGGCGCAGAATCCTGCTGGAACACAAAATTATGACCTGAAAATAGCGTGTTGGGCAGATCTTTGACATGCTTATCCAAAACCGTCTCTTGGTACACTTTCGCACTGATTTTGACCCCTTTTTCGCAAAAATGAACCTCAGTTGGCCCGTAATAAGATCAGAGAATACTCTTCAGAGCTCCTAGCGTACACTCTATCATTATGTTTATTGTACTTCTCTTCAATATCGAAAATCTTTTCGTCGGTAAAGAGGATATCACGGTGTCGATTTTTCGCGTACCGCTTTAACAACTTCCGGGATCTTTTAAACCTTATTGTTTTTAGACGGGCATTAAGTAAGTGCCCACTCTATTTTTTGTATGCTCGCAGACTAAGATCTTCGTTTAAAACCTTTTTGACGGTTTTTCTACTGACACCCATCTGCAAAGCCATCAACTTCTGTTTTCGGACAGGATTTCTTGCTATGCGTGCCTTGATCGCTTTGATCACTGCTGGTCGGAGCGAGGCCGGCCAATTCTTTTCTTGTCCTCAACACTGGAGACTTCATTGTACCTGTCAATCGTACGGTACACAAACCTAAGCGTTATATTTACATTTTTGAGCAACTTGAAAATGGTACTTGGCGAGTGCCCACAGCGGTGCAATGCTAAAACAGCTATTCGGTTTTCTTTCAACGTCCACTCCATCGTGAGAAATTGCAGCGAATGACTGTTTATTGTTTTAAAATAATTGACAAACATTCAAAAATGGAATTCAATCAAATTTTCTTAAAATCATGTTTTAAATTTAAAAATAATGTGCCAGTAACAGAACTTTGGAACCGACTACGTATGTCTGTCTCATAATCAAAGAAATTAGACCTAAAGGGCCCCATATAAGGTACGATCCGTCTGTACGATCGATCTGATGAAAATCGACGAATCGTACCGTGTGTGGGCCCTTAAAAGGTCACAATGGAGAACGAAATGCAAACCTGTGACACGTGATGACGTGACACTCACGCCACTTTGATGTGATGACTTTGACATGTTTACTTCGCAACGCCATTATATATACTCAGTAATTTATTCCATTTTTTATTGAAAATACTCGCTAAATCCGAATTTTCTACCTACAAGTTGTCGACTCGGAACAAACGTCAACAACTGAAGATAGTTATAGTTGAAGGAAGTTGGTGATAGTTTTGAGTTTTGATAAGATCCATTCAAGTTTTCCGGCAAGACGTTTCGTTTTACACAGTCACATGAGTCACAGTTCTTTGTAATGGATACTTTTTTGGCGTGACGCACGCGATGTGTTGAAGGCGAGCCGTATCTAAGAGCTAGCTAGTATGAAACGGAACGTTTATTAACTACCCAAGATGGCGACTGCGGTTTGTTTGTCAGTGTCATTAGAATTTAACGAAATTCTCCATAATCCGAATTTTGCGGATATATGTTGTCGACTCGGATCGACTAATTTTTTACGCTCTTCAATTTGATGTGCATTTCGTTCGAGTCTACCGTACCCCTGGACGAAATTATTAATATAGATGATATATTCTTTAATATCGTAGATCATTTTTGTGTTCAATCATCAATGGTTTCCACAGCGCATGCGATGAAAAATGTTTTATGGCAACTTTTTTACACTTTGAGTCACATTATTGAAGTTTTAGTACGGAGCCCTAATTTTTTCTGGTAATAAATATAGCCTATGGTACTTTGGAACAATTTTGCATTATAATAGTGAAAGAATTTTTTAAATCGGTCTAGTCGTTTTTAAGTTAATTCGTAACAAACATCCAAAAATACAAAAATCCAAATCCTTCCTCTTTATTATATTAGTATAGATTAGGATAAGATAGAATAGTATTCGGCCCAGAGGCCTTATTGTACAACACATGGAATCACAGTCATTTTCAGCACTTCTTTCTGTCACACGGTATAAGACGACGGTAGAAAGTGATGCCTCGGGTTGTCATATTATTTGCAGCAACGTACCTTTGTGAAGTTTCCATTTGTCCACAGAGATGGCCGCGGATCCGAATATATCGTCGATGTTGTGGAGAATCGACGTCCTTACCGACGGCTGGTCCTCCGATAGAGCTGGCCACAAATCGAACCCGTCGATATTTTCTATATTGCTGTAGAAATAGGAAATATTAAATCATTATCAATCTTCGACAGTTACTGAATGTTTAGTGCCCGTAAAAATGTGCAAAAAGATTGATTCAAGCGTTAGTCTGCGGAGGTCAATTCACTTCATTCACTGCTGCCGCCAAAAGGTCTACGCTTCCTCTAACACACTTCTTGTAGATGCGAGGGAGTGGGATGCCAGACCGCTTCATGAGCGCTAGAGGAGCTACCATAAATCTGTCATCGCGGGATCTGGGTAACTCGAGACGTTGATCCAATTTAATTTGTTTATTGCAACTTTATTTTAAGCGTAAATTCAGCTTTACCATAATTTACTTCTCGGCACAAAAAATTGGTCCTTCGAACCGGATATCTACCCTTATTAACGTTAGTTAAAAGTGTTAAAAATTCCCCGATCAGCTCTAAAACTGAACTTTACCTAGCATTACCTCCAGCAGCGCTGACTAGGGTTGGCAGCCAGTCCGATATGTGCATACTCTGGGACGCCACCTTCGATTTACACGCTAGGAGTGGACTCCACAGTAATGCGGCACCGCGAACTCCACCTTCCCATAGAGTGTTTTTCACCTGGAAAAATATAATTCGGTTGTAATTATAATTATAGCCAATAATATCGTTTGTTCAAGACCAATCCATAAAACTGTTGTAGTCCTTCAGTGTAAAGCCATGTTGGTTGTGCAAATGGCCTTGCGTAGTACCTAGTTGTAAATTTGAGTCGGCTGTTCGCCGCCAGACGGCGCTGCCCGACTCAGGCACAACGGTTGCGTTCAGCGTAACGCGTAGGGCCGTGTTGCACGACACGACACGGTGACCGTCTAAAATGGTCTCCCCGGAAGACCAGCGCTGGCTCCACCAAAGGAGTCCGCATTTTATGCTGAGGCGGGACCATTTCGGGCACAAGCAGATAGGTATTTTTATTTACTTTTTGTATCTTGTATTCTCATTTTATTTTATTAGGTATTTGTTATTACTTTGTTCTTATTATGTTTTTTTGCTGTATCTGTTATGGATATAAATTTGTGTGTCATTTTCATAAAGGTGCTTAATTTCTGACTTTTTTTTTTAAATCCCTTACGAAGTGTTTTTTAATTCACACATATTTATTTAGCATCAGAAGGTCAAAACGTCAAAACAGTGAGTTTTTTTTGATCGTCAAGTGTATCAAATTAACTTTTTTTTTCAAATTGGCCAAAACATTAATTATTGGGTTTCTAACATCAAACTGAGCCGAACATTGAAGTTAACGGAAATAAAAAAAACACGGTGTGTATTAAATAGGGAATATTACTGCAATGTTCTGCCGTCAGAATGCAGCACTAGCACAAACCGTAAACAGTTATTTGAATGTCTTAAATGACTTTCAAATGTCCGTAGGATGCCATAATATCATAAGTATTTTTTTTTTTGGAAGTATAGCTCTATCGTCACACACACACACACACACACACAAACATCACGCCTGTATTCCCAAATGGGGTAGGCAGAGCACACGAAACGTTACCGCTTCAGAGCCACTTTTAACAATTTTAGGTTTAAAGTTTGACAAATCGAATCGTTACTATCGATGTAAATATCATGTTATTTGGTACAAATAAATATGTCATGATCCCTCATGGCCACAAACTATAAAGAGAACCGACGTTATTATGGCGGTTTGTTTACGGTTTGTGCTAGTGTCGCCCCCTGCGCTGAGCTTTGCGTAATATTCCCTATACAAAACAGGAAACATAAAAATTAAATTATCTGTAAAGTAGATGGTACTGACACCTCGCAGAGGGTAGTTGGAAGCAGCGTTGTCGTTGAAACCCGCCGCCGCTCCGCCGTTGTCCGTTGTGAATATCACAATGGAATTCTCCAACAGCCCACCAGATTGTAAGGACTCCACCACTTTACCCACAGACTCGTCCAGTTTTGACATTACGGCTGAAAAAAAAAATTGTGAACTAAAGAAAGTAGAGTAGTTTTGCAGGTGGTAGGACTTTTGCAAGGTCGGCCCGGATTGCTACTACCATCTTGCTCGCTCATCCTGCCGTGAAGTAGCAGTGCTTGCACTGTTGTGTTTCGGCGTGGAGAGTAAAACAGCCGGTGAAATTACTGGCACTTGAGGTATCCCATCTTAGACCTCTAGCCTGCCCAGCTTCTGGCCTTCAAGTCAAGAGTTTTTAGGTCAGATCGGCCCGCGCTTGTTTTGTCATCCACACTACACAAACACACCTACATGAAACACAAGGTATATGTATGTAGTGTGTAGGGCAAACACTCGCAAGGGATCCTGCTTCATATTAAGCCCCCTTCATATTTACCTAAACGGGGCATAATATATTGTAGAACATACAATTTCCAGGGGGGCGGCAGCTGCCCTCCCCTGCCCCCCCACTGCGTACGCCCATGAAACAGTTTATAGACCCTTTTTTGTATTGAATATATTATGTGTAAATAAATGTTTCTCTCTCTATCACTCTAACAAAAATAAAATTAGATAGTTAAGATTCACCAGCAAACTTCCTTCTCTGATAGTCCTTTATGTGCTCAAACTGGTTTACGACAGAGTCCGGCGCGCGTAAGAACTCGTCACGGTTGCCGCTGTGGACGGCGGAGTGGGCGATCATGAGAAACAGCGGCTCTGTCTTGTTGTGTGCTGTAATCACCTAAACACACAATTGTAGTTTATGCAACTGTCACGTAATAGGCGTCCTTAAAACACGAGTGTCAGCCGCGTTCCATAAAAGGTTACACGAGTGTTTTAAGGCCTAATTATAATATAATTGTCCGTACCAAGATTTAAATTACCCTGTGATTTGTCCGTGTTCGGGGAAATTAAATATGTGTGTAGGATAATGACAAACGAATATTAATTTCACAAAAGCTTAAAAAGCTCATTAATTAAGTGGTAACTACTATGTAAAAGATCGTACTTTGATGGCTTCATCCGTATAAACATCAGTCGCATATTGTCCGAACAAATCGTGAGCCACTTCAAAACCTGAAATGACAAGAAAAAAATTACAAAGTCTTCAAGCGAGTACACAGCTTCTGGACCAGAGGCTGTATTGCTAAATGTTTCAGGCGCTCGTGATCGCTATCAAATGACAGATCTCCCATACAAATTCTGTCATTTGATTGCGATCGCAAGCATCAGAAACGTTAGACAATCAATACAGCCTCAGGTGGGGAGCAAGTCACATTTCTTAGGTCGGAGGTCGGAACCCCCATTCATATTTTATCATACCCACTCGCGAGGTGTGCGAGGTTTTTTCAAAAGTTATTGCATAATTTGTATTGCAAAGCATACCACTCCCAGGGGAGGCCACTGTGCCCCTCCTGTCCTCACTTTGAAGAAAACCCCTTCACCGCAAAGTTCGTGGTAAAACACGTGAATTTCGAAATGCTGAAGTGCGAATTCGAAACGAACGATCCTCTGCTTGAGAAGCCATAGGTCAAAACCATAGCAAGGCCACCACGCCTATACCTCGGCTTTTTACGTTTTTTTACATCGTCTAAGTATCTCTTTTGGTAGGTACTGTAGTGGACGGACGGTCCACTAGCTTAATATTTCCTATTTTATTAAGAAAAAAACACTTCGTTATTATTTTTTGTATATTTCAAGATCACGTTCCTACGTTGGCAGCTAGCATACCAGTCTTCTGTTTAACACCCTTGCGTCCGTTTCCTATTATTATTTTAAAATTAGAACTATGCTGCCAGCATCGAATCAACGGACACAAGAGGTTAGTACAGTACTTAGGTACTAACCTCTTCTGAAGTCGGTACCCCAGGTATTATGTTCTTGGTTAGTGTGGTCGTACATGTCGATTTTGCCAGTCCAAAACCCTGTATGACTGTCGAATCTAGAAAAAAAAGACGGATTAAAGGATACTAGATGTCTAACCATTGAGGATCTATCGTTCCATCGTCGAAATACATACTTACGCTCGAAAAAGATCAGCTGCTGTCTGTCAGCGCCCCCCCCCCTGCTCGTAACTCGCTACGCCCTTAATGATAGGTAAATAAATAAAGCGTTTTTATTGGTTCATAACAAACAGCAGGGTAGGGTTTGCAGGTGGTAGGACCTTGTGCAAGTTCCGCCCGGATTGCTACCACCATCTCGCTCGCTAATCCTACCGTGAAGCAGCAGTGCTTGCACTGTTGTGTTTCGGCGTGGAGAGTAAGACAGCCGGTGAAATTACTGGCACTTGAGGTATCCCATCTTAGGCCTTTAGGTTGGCAACGCATCTGCAATACCCCTGGTGTTGCAGATGTTATTGGGCGGTGGTGATCTCTTACCATCAGGAGACCCACTTGCTCGTTTGCCATCCATTCGAATAAAAAATAAAAAAAGTATCCTCGCACATCTCTGACAGAAACGCAGCCGAATAATATTACAGACAAGCACGAAATATATCACCTGTTCTGTTGACTTAGAGATGCAACGGATATCCGCCCAGTATCCGGTATCCGGCCAGTATCCGGTATCCGGCCTATCCGGCCATTATTTTACCATTCGGCCGAATACCGGATAGTTGCGTACTATCCGGCCGGATACCGGATGGTAAAAAACTTATATTAGTTATGTATTAAAAACTGGTATTTATAAATTTATGAATTTATCAATTATTGACATCAGTTTATGTATTATTCGAAGGGGCTTTTACACCACCCATTGATAAATTTTAACTGATGGATAAATGTGATACCGTCTCGAGTCTATTCAAACAAAACAAACAGAAACGACATCATATTTATCCGTCAGCTATAATTAATCAATGGGTGGTGAAACAGCCCCTAACTTAATTAATTATACTCCACAAGTTGCAACCTGCACGGAGTGTCATGCGCGTGTTCGAATTAGCTTAATTTAATTGTAAGTAAAACTAGGCCGAATATCCGGCTATTCGGCCAACGGTCCCGCCGAATATTCGGTATCCGGTATCTGGCCAAACCACTATCCGTTTCATCTCTACTAGATACTTACCCTCTATTCAAAGGCAGGTATTCTTTCTTGTAGTGCCCCAAGTGCCACTTGCCGACGAGATGCGTCTTGTACCCCAGCTCCTTCAAATACTGCGGCAGAATCTTCTCGGAGAGCGGCAAACCCCGCGGCTCCATGCCGTAAATGACGCCATGCTGCATGCCTGGGATAACGAAATCCTATTAATATTACAAATGCGAAAGATATTTATTTAATGAAATAAATCCGGATAACCCACGTCTTAAAACGAGTTTAGTTCGACATGTTTCGGGCTAATTCGTAGTCTGCGCGCGCGTCCCTGCACGTTGCTCCGAGAAGGGCTCCCGAAGGCCGAAACATGTCGAGCTAAACTCGATTTAAAACGTGAGTTACCGGATTTATTTAATTAAATATGAGTGAGTCTCACAGTAGTTTCATCCTACTAATATTATAAGTACGAAATTTTGTGTGTGTGCGTGTGTGTGCACGTCTGTATGTTTGTTACTCCTTTACGCTAAACCAGCTGGACGGATTTGGATAAAAATATAGTAGGTACCGGTCTACATAAGCTAATTTTTGCCAGCGAAAAAAGTGGTGTAAGCATTGGTTACCTATTAAAAAGAAAAATGCAGGTATGAAAATACAAACTGAAATATAGATGCACAGAAAAACAGAAAAATAAGACCATCACTGGGAATCGAACCCAGGTCCTCGGTAATCCGTACGCGTGCTATACCGCTACACCACTGATGGTCACTGATGGTTAAGTGACTAAGTAAGAAACACAAGCTGAGATGTAAGGTGCATAGGGAAATTCGTGTCGGTACCGTTGGACCATCAGTGGTGTAGCGGTATAGCACGCGGTACGGATTACCGAGGACCTGGGTTCGATTCCCAGTGATGGTCTTATTTTCTGTTTTTCTGTGCATCTATATTTCAGTTGTATTTTCAATTTCGGTTTTACGGGATGACCGTAAAAGTAAAAATTTGGAATTGAAATAAAAAATACAAAAAGATTCAAAAAACCAATCTTAAATGCAGGTACGCGAAAAATTAAAAAGTTAAAAAGATTGCAGGCGCGCTAGCTCGACAATAATGAATAGCGCGCCTGCAATCAAGTCACATTTTTTTTAAAGTTAAAAAGGCCATGGAAATGTTGGGCACAAGTTGTATACAGCCAAGTCTAATGGCCGGTATCAGATATTTTGTTTGAAATTCCGAATTTTTTCTATTGGTCTGAAATAGCTTTGTGGTGTTTTCGGTGAAAAATACACCTGCAGTTTATTATTAATGAAAAAGGGCGGGAAAGCATAAGAAAAATATTGGAATAAAATTAAATTATATAATATATTTTGAGAAAAAGTTTATTTCTATTTCAGAATTATTCACCATTTTGAGAAAAGCTTTATATTAGTCTCGGCTGGAATAGCAATTGCTGCTTCGTATTAGTTAAACGGACTTGCAAGCTCGTCCGTTTAATACTCATACTCAGCCAGCAATTGCCTACTTCCAGGCCACGATAATAATCTACTATTAAATAAATTATCTGCCAAACTGCATGACAGTTTGTTGGCAGAAAAAAATGAGCTTACCGGTGTGAATGGGATATTTCCCGGTCATGAGGGCGGCGCGCGAGGGCGTACAGATGGGCGCCACGTAGTACTGTTGGAGCGGCCGGCCGGAGTACGCCAGCGCGTCGATGTTAGGGGTAGGGATCTGGTCGGACCCGTGGAAGCCCACATCGTTCCAGCCCTGATCATTATTTATTTATTTATTTGCCAATAAAAATACAGCATTACAGTTAAAACACCAATCATCATCATCATATCAGACATAGGACGCCCATACTCATACTCATACTCATTTATTGGTAATATCATTATTACATGTCATCATCATCCCAGCCTATATATCCCACTGCTGGGCACAGGCCTCCTCTCAGAACAAGAGGGCTTGGGCTATAGTTCCCACGCGGGCCCAGTGCGGATTGGGAACTTCACACGCACCATTGAATTGCTTCGCAGGTTTGTGCAGGTTTCCTCACGATGTTTTCCTTCACCGCAAAGCTCGTGGTAAATTTCAAATGTAATTCCGCACATGAATTCGAAAAACTCAGAGGTGCGAGCCGGGGTTTGAACCCACGACCCTCTGCTTGAGAGGCGATAGGTCAAACCACTAGGCCACCACGGCTATTACATGTAATTTTGTTAAATTATTCTAATACATTCTAAAAACGAATTTATTTAATAATAGTAAATAATAGCCGTTGGCTGAAATTTAAGGAACTCATCAATAGTGTAGAATGTGTGCTCGACAAGCCAGTTTTTCAGTCGTTTTTTAAAAATGTCTAACGACGGAGCCGAAGTAATTGTCTCGGGCATCTTGTTGTACACCGTCGGGCCTACAACATGAGTCACTTTGCCGGACTTAGCGAGCCGTCGCTTGACTGAACGGAGCCTTTGAGGGTTACGCAGCAAGTAACCAACAAGCAAGTCCACTGTTGGACTAGGCCTTAACCAGGTCATCCGTCCATGTCGTTGGTGGACGTCTCACGCTGCGCTTGCCGATCCGCGGCCTCCATTCGAGAACCTTTCGGCCCCAACGACCATCTGTTCTCCGTGCTATATGGCCTGCCCATTGCCACTTCAACGACCTAATTCGCTTGTCTATGTCGGTGACCCTGTTCCTCTACGTATCTCCTCATTTCTGATTCGATCCCGTAGAGAAACCCCAAGCATAGCTCTCTCCACAGCACGCTATGAGCAATTCTGAGCCAAAGACACCAATACGCCTTAAAATTCAAATTATACGAAAAGACACAAAAATTACATACAAAAAAAAGAACCCGCACGAATTTACATTAAGTGTAGTGTGGCCCTTGAGTCAAAAAGTTTGAAGACCCCTGTTACAAAATGTAATGAGCCAGTTTTGTCACACCCATAAAGTGTATGAAAAAAACGTCGCAAAATTGTCATTTTTTTGGGGACATTTTTTAAACTATCGGAATCGATTGTGCTCTTGATTCTGAGTAGGAAGAATCATATTTTTTCCAAAATTTCAAAAATAGCGAAATACACTTTTTTTTTAAAACGCCCATAGGATACATTATGACATACTTAATAAATTCGGGCAAACGACAGTGAACCGCTTTGATAGCACGCACGGTACAGGTGACTGCACCGGCAATTAAAGAGTTGATATCTATATAAATATAAAAGCCGTGGTGGCATAGTGGTTTGACCTATCGCCTCTCAAGCTGAGGGTCGTGGGTTCAAACCCCGGCTCGCACCTCTTCGAGTTTTTCGAAATTCATGTGCGGAATTACATTTGAAATTTACCACGAGCTTTGCGGTGAAGGAAAACATCGTGAGGAAACCTGCACAAACCTGCGAAGCAATTCAATGGTGTGTGTGAAGTTCCCAATCCGCACTGGGCCCGCGTGGGAACTATGGCCCAAGCCCTCTTGTTCTGAGAGGAGGCCTGTGCCCAGCAGTGGGACGTATATAGGCTGGGATGATGATGGATGATGATCTATTTATTTATAATTATTGCTAATTATAACTGAGAAGTGAGAACAAACGAACGGTACTTATGTAGGTACTGCACCTACCACTAAAATAAATATCAAGGGACACTTGACACCAATTGACCTAGTCCCAATAGATAAATACATACTTAAATACATATTGAACACGCAAGGTTCGAGAACATTCGTATTTTTATCACACTAATATATACTCAGCGGCAAAAAATTTGGTCCACTTTCCATACAAAATTACCTATTTCTGCATACATTTGAGGGCTAGATTTTTTGCCACTCAGTATATCTGCCCGAACTGTGGGAATCCCTCAGTGGGATCGAAGCCCTGACCTCAAGCTCTGTAGTCAGGTTTTTAGGGTTCCGTAGCCAAAATGGCAAAAACGGAACCCTTATAGTTTCGCCATGTATGTCTGTCTGTCCGTCCGCGGCTTTGCTCAGGGACTATCAATGCAAGAAAGCTGTAATTTTGCACGAATATACAGGGTGATTGGTTGCTATGTGCAAAGCTTTAAGGGGGTGATGGCCCAGGTATTTTTGAACATTTTTAGCCATATATGTCTTAGCCGAAATTTGATTTTTAGGAAAATTGAATATTTAGAAATTTTAGGAAAATACCCAGAATTTGATAGTCACGAGTCAATATTTCCCCAATGAGCGTTAATTTGTAAACAAATCTTTTATTTCGGATAGGTTAATGGGTATTTGGACGAAATTAAATAATTTTGAAGTGTCTTTCTTGCCACAAAAACAAAATGGAGGCATTCGAAATTACTAAAAATGTCTTAGATTAGACCTTTTTCGAATATTTTTTTGTTTACTTTATTTTTTATTTTTTGAAGTAGGTTAAAATACTTTTTTTTTAAACAGTCGATATGTCAAAGGCACTCACCAAATCGTCAGCCACGATGAGCACGATGTGAGGACGCGCGGCGGCGCCCGCGCACAGCAGCAGAAGAAACAACATGGCTGCTGCGCGACCATCACCCGAATGCGCAGACGACGCTTGTTTGTGAACGAACAGAAGGGCTACTACGAAATTCAAAAATCGAAGTTCGTGTCGCACTGTCCCTCTCGCTCGTAAAATAATATTAGCGTAAGCGGGACGGCAAGATACGAGGTAAGAATTTTGCACTGAGCGTGAGAGGGACGGTACTATACGAACTTCCATTTTCGAATTAGTAGCCCCCCTGGCTGGTCAGAACGCTCCGACGAACCAAACAGTAGTATTTGTATTCACCGAGGCACGTCGAGATCATTAGTCATCGGGTATCAGATAGGTCGGCGGTCGGCCACCTTTGATTGAGATTCAAGTACAATTGTTGCCATTTATTGTAGGGTTAATGTACTTTCTTATCTACCTATTTTTTACAAATTTAGATACATACGAGCCAGGTTGTGTCACCCATATATAAGGGTTCTCATAGTGATTTTTATAGTACAGTCAGTATCAAAAGTAGCGGATATTTTTTTTACTCCGTGGCATTAAAACATTTGTCACTCTTGCATGGCGTAACGTACGTGACTGTAAAGCGACAAAGTACAAAGACCGTACAGGTATTTCATCATAACAAGTTTTTGGTAAAAAAAAAACATTATTAATACAAGCTTTTTTGCTGACTGTACTTTTTGTTGACTGTACTTGTATTGACACACAAACTACGTTTGCATACCAAATTTCAAGTCGATGCCATTAACCGCTGAAGAGTTCCGTCCTGTGGAGACGATCCTGGCCGGACTACCAGGATGTCACTACCAGATTATTGTATTGTCACGCAATTTACATAAGTATACCAAATTTCAAGTCAATCCAACTGCTGGAAGTTGGTCGAAATTAACTTGCAAGATTTGATTACAGACACAGACAACGGGACAGGTGAAACCTAAGGTGATTAAATAAAAGCTTGTAATAAAAGGGGGATGTTCAAAAATGCCAAATTGTTAAAATTTTTCTTCAACTCATGCAGCAGAATATTGATAGATGTTGAAACGGTAATTAGCCAATCAACTATTTTATAAAAATCTGTAATTGTATGAAAAATGTCGCGGACAGATTAGTGTGGGTAAAAAAGTTAATTGGCCCAGTATCATGTCAGTTTTACGGTGAAATTGTAGGCTTGGCCGCAAAACTATGCTGAGTGGGGCCCAATTTATACTATTCGATGTTCTTTCAAAATGTTTTCATTCTCAATGCATTTTACCCTGAGCACAGAATACATAATAGTATAATTACAGAGTAGTTATCGAATATGACTGAGTAAAAAATATCTCTCTATGGCCTCAGTGATCCACTGGCTACCCAAGAGTCGGAAGGGAATTAAAAAAAAACTACAGATACGTTGAAAATACAAACTGAAATATAGATGCACAGAAAAAACAGAAAAATAAGACCATCACTGGGAATCGAACCCAGGTCCTCGGTAATCCGTACCGCGTGCTATACCGCTACACCACTGATGGTCAACGGTACCGACACGAATTTCCCCCATGCACCTCATATCTCAGCTTGTTTGTTTCTTACTTAGTCACTTAAGCAGCGACGCTAGCGACATCTATGCCGTAGCCCTCATCGAGAAACTTTTTCGGCACTCCATTGGAACTAACCGCTCACCCGGACAAGAGATATCGTTACTAAGCAATCAAATTAAGATTGGAAAAATTTGGAATTGAAATAAAAAATACAAAAGATTCCAAAAAAACCAATCTTACAGATACGTTTTTGTCATTACGCCGATTAGGAGTATAAAATAAAAGTATACGTTAGAAATAATTAAATATATTAATGTAAATTACAGTCCATTAGCATCCTATCACGAACACGCTCTTGTGGACAAATGAAATGCATCGAAAGTTCATTGTAAACCTACAAGCGGTCATTTACTATCACCGGATCATGCTCGGCAACTAACGTAAAGGTGTTTGGAAAGATTATATCGAAGCGAAAGGACTTCAGAGAGATCCATTGGAAATATGACTATCATGGAGTTGCACTAAGTTATTATATTATAAAGATAATCTAATATCAAACCGCCTGTCAAATCTCTTTGGCCTTTGATTGGTGGTGGGTACCGTATGATGGGCACCGACGGCAGTGCCGGAGTTAGAGGTAACTATTTTCCCAATAAAACGAGGACCATTTAAGATTTTGATACATTACTGATTGCCTGATTGAAGTGAACATATGTATGAATAGTTGTTTAGTCGTCGGAAATTGAAAAAAATCTAAGTCTCTATTGTGGGGGCTCCTTTTTGTGGAGGCCCCGGGGCTGCAGCCCCGGATGCCCTCCCCTAAATCCGGCCCTGAGCGATGGCAAGGCAGGCCGAGGCGGAGATGGCGAGATGACCTGGACGCGGAACTGAGCGAGTGACCAAATATAGCTCTGGATAGGGATATGCGGAGGTCAAGAAGCCTTTGCCCACCACTGGATGGTATTGCAATTGACGGCTGATTTGACATCGGTTTCTAACTAAGTGCAACTCACTGTGAAAGTGTAAAATCTGTAAGTAACTACAAACACCGCGTTTATATTGCAGTCGACCGCTTATTTTGCAAGCTTGAGGAATTTATTTAGTAACTGCTTAAAGTTTGTATGTATATTGACGACTTCTATATCTGAAAGCTGCTGTTTTGCGGGCGTTGTTTGTAAATTACTTACTTTCTTTAAATGCGACTTCATTACGTTTATAACGTAGATAATTTGTACTATGAATGGCGTTTCAAATTCTCGAAATAATCTTCCCAACCTTTTTGATATTTGTGATACAGTAATGAAAAAATATTATCAACTCACAAAGCCTTGCCACACGTACGCTTAGAGAAATCAACTAAGTAATATTCTCACATGTAATAGCTGACGATTTGGGCCTTAACCAGATATTAATTTGGCTGGTTTTTCTAAAGCAGACATTATTGATTCGCCCAACAAGTTATGTATGTGGAATTCGAAGACCGTTATTTACTTAACACACATACACCATATCTAATACATACTTGTACTTATGTACAAAAATACAAGTTTTTTTATACATACAACGTTTACATACTTCGAGATAGTTCCTTACGAGCATGACGCGTTACTTATAAAAAAAGGAATATATTATTACATATATATTTCTCTTATACCATGTATAGTGCTATACTTTATTTCCCACTATTTATTATTATTATACACAACATGACCGATTTCTTATGGAAATACACTCTGAAGTGGTGACTGGAGTTTACAGCAGACAAAAACCAGTCAAGGCAAATAGACCTGTTACACACGGCAACTGCTAATCAATCGTGATACAGTATAGATGTACACAAATGCAATACAACCGCGACGAGAGTAACGCACGGTCCGTGACAACGCACTAATCACTTGCGATATGGACACTGCTCCCCGCGTTTGTATTGAAAAAAATCGGTCATTTTTATTGATACGGTACACACGCCGATCAGTTACAAGTTAAAGTAGTCTTGTGTAACCGGCCTTAGATAAGCAAATAAAAAAAATACCGAAAGATTCTTGTTTGCAGCAAACATCACACGTACACAATATTAATAATTCATAAAACTAAGTAAACATAGAAAACAAACTAATACTTTTAGTCCAACCATTTGTTCACATATCGGTACAACAAAAACAAACGTCAAATATCTTTGGCAGAAAAAAGTTTTCCAGCGCAAGTGGTAGGAGTAAGGATATTCGACTAAAACACTTCAAATCTAAAAAATGGAACTAGAAACATCGCCTTGTTTCGCTCACTCGGCCCGTAGGCCTTGTGCGAAAGAGACAGGACGAGGAGACAATTCTTAATTTTTCGAAATTCGGTATTTCGAGGGTAGGACGATCACTTGTAATTTGTAACTTATAAATTAAGAGTGACGGGAGCAAGATGCAAACGGACGTTTCTATTTGATAGTCGATGTTGTATTACCATATAGATGTAATGAGTAATATTTTTCCATCGTGTTTTAATGCTGAACTAGCTTACTGAAGTTTTCTGAAGCTAGTTGAGGAAGCAAGATAAATACGAACTTCACCGTCAATATACGATGGCAAAACATTATTCGTCACAATCTGTACACATGTCAAAAAGTAAAATGTACGACGATGAATGTATGATGATGTAGTCAAACGACATATACTTGGCAAGTTCTTGGTGATTGACTGTATGTAGAGTGTCGAGTGTCGCTATTACTCTAAAGCAATGATATTATGAGAATAAGTTTTTAGTATTAGCACAGGGCGGACACGCCATACAAAATACGCGTTATTGAATCTACATAGGCACGACGATGTCTGTACACGCGTCAATGTGTGCGTAAGCTGCACAGGGCTGACTATCGCAAAACCCTAGTACTATAGGGTATGTAGGTATGGCTTAAATGTGTAAATAAATGTAATCGTTAATCATATATTTTTATTTAAACCTACTTAAAATGTGTCTGTCTATGTATTTAAGCATTATTATTTTAAATTACAATAAATATATGACTACAAACTTGAACGAATTATTCGGTACCTAATTAGTTATTTCATGTCGTATTAATCGCGATACTTTTAGAAAGCATTATTATTAAGAAAAGGAAGTAGGCAGAGTAGGAACCTCAATTTCTCGCGCGCCACTCAAGTTGGCGCTTGCTCGCGGACTCACGGCCACCGAGCCGAGCAATGAACTGCCGGCGCGCGGATTTCACGGAAAATTATGTGACTTTGTACGAGCGACAAATTATTAGAATATGACTGATTTTCCGGTTTTTAGGAAATAAATAAAAATAAATGTTTTATAAATTAAAGTTTATTGGTTTAATCATTTGAGACCTTATTAATTAAAGATTACTTACACTAAAATATTTCCTTTTAAAGGATTTGTCTCTGAACATTCGATTGTTAAATCGTATGACATTGTATATTCTAAATCGAACAAATAACTTTTTTAAATAAATGTTCGGAAAACATTCACAACAATCGGTCACCGATATATCGGCAAGTTCTTTCAGAATGTGGTTTCCAACTGAATCCAGGATTTTATTTACAAAAATAAGTTTGAATCGATCATTCATAGCTCTTATACAAGCAACAAAACTTTCTGGAGGGTTAATTAGAAGCAAAACATTCTGATTAAAAGATTTGCTCTTGATAAAAAAGTTATCATCAGATATCTGGTTGTTGGAGCCTACATATTGGACAATTCCTTCACATTTATGAATATCTACACATTTTTTTAGCAAATAGCCACAAACGTACAGAAAAGCGTTATTTTCAGGCAAATCGAATCGGTAATCAGTTGTTCCCACTGCTAGAGGTAATAAACTAGGTAGTCGCTACTTGATCATTTTGCAAATTGTCACTCTCAGATTGAATATTTTTTCCTATTTTGTCAGTATCCATGAGCAAATGGTCCAAATCGTCGGAACAGTTTGCACGATCGGTGTGTTACAGCATATTCATCATATATAATTTATTAAAAGCTCTGCTAAACTGTACTGGAGTTGGTTCGCGGCAATTCCCGCCTTACCGCCTTAGACCCGAAAAAGTTCTCTAACGCATCTTGATTCAACCTGCGTGTAAATAGAAAACTGAAACCATCAGATTTTAAATCTTTTGCGAGGCTTTTAATACTATTTAAAGTAATTTTTAAGCCTTTCAAGCATTTAACCGAGTTAGTGACATTTTTTTTGTCAACGTTGACAACTGTGACGTTTGACAAAAAATTATCAAACTTGTCCAATATTTCAGTTTGGTGTGGCTTGGCAGCGAAAGCAGTTTTATATTTGTTAGGATCATGAATTTAGCACATCAAACGTCTTATCCATCAGTTCAATCAATTTTACAGTCCCTGAAGCAGTTTTATTCAATCTGTTGGATTCTATGGAACAACTCATAGCTGCAGCAACAGTGTTACTGAAGATCTGGGTAGCGTACTTTACTTTCATTTTTTCGAAATTATTTGGGTTGATATGCGATTCGGTTAGTTTAGGGGCCAAGCGATAAGCTCTTTCACAATCTTGTTTGTAAAATATTTTAATATCTTCCCACTTTGCAGTCACTTTATTTCCGTCATCGTCCAGAAATTCAAAGTCATATTTCATCAAATTATTTCGCACTGATTTTATTAGATGCGGAACGTCGAAAATATTGTATTTTTTTTCTTTTCTACATGAAAGTAAGGCTTGTCAATAGAAACGTTGCGCTCATTAGCTAATTTTAAGAAATTTGAACCCTGATCAGTCACGAAAGCTACTACGCGAAATCCAATATTGATGATCTTTGAAATAAAGTCATTTAACCACGTTATGAGCTCCTCGTAATTTTTGCTTTTAGCCAAAAAACAGTATCCAAGTGGCTGTTTCCAGTTGGAAAATATCCCTCTGGCCATAATAACATAAGCCTGTGTCGCTGGTTCTGCTGTTTGTATTCCGTCGATTTCATGAAAACCTACGATTTTATCTTTGTTTATTTGATAATGCTAGTTTCGTTTTAATGAAATCTCGTCAGCACAAATAATGCAGTACTTCTCAGATTCCGTAAGATTTTTTAATTTCGATTCTAAGCAATTGAACACGCCAGAGTCAAGTTTTGTACCAATGTCGATTTTTATGCGGCGTAATGTCCGTTCGTTTGGCAGTCTTAAATTTTTTGCTAAAACCTTGTAAGCCAATGGGCTTGCAAAATATATATTTAAAGCAAATAACTTAAAACTCTTGTCATATTTGTTACCGCGGCAGTTGGGTTTCAGTTGCTTTTGTAATTCAATCAATTTTTTAAATTGAGGTGATGTATCACATTCTTCTTGATAAGCAGCTGCAAATTTTTGCTGACTCTCTAAACTTTTTCTCCGTTTACATTCAGTTTTATATTCCCTAAGCAATTTTTTTTTACGTGGTGTGTTGGCAGACAAATCTTTCGTAGTCTGTGTTGAACAATCTGAAACACTCGGAATTGAAGTTTGTGAAGCATCTTCTATTGTTGATATGCGCTGAGAAATACTATATTCAGTTTGAGTATATTTTGTTCGATCTAGACGAATATCTTGTGGCAAATTTTGAGTCGGAACTGCATCACGTTTTAATTTTTTTGCTAGACGATCTGTATTTTTAAAGTGTAAATCACAAATGTAGTAACTGACGTTTAGATTTTCCACAGTTTTATTGTTTAAATCTGAACGACCGGACGCTACGACCCATAGTTTGCACCTGAAGTTAAAAAAAAAACGTAAATGATAATAAAATTTAATCCGTAGGTACCTACTCGAAGAGCCTAATCGCGTATTATAATCGCGTAATAAGAAAATAGCGTAGTAAGAAAAGAGCTATTTTAAAATAGTAAAATACTCTCTAACTGATCAAAATAATTATTACGACCGCGCGGACGAAAACAAAGTTACAGCGTTCGGAAGATCATGTGAGTCGCGACTCGCGACTGCACGACTGTATAGCGGCATAGAAAGAGATAGCTGCGGAAAGTACTTAGGTATCGTTTGTCTAAATTAAGTGTTTAAAAACAAGTGAATGAGTGTATACCTAGTTTATTTTGTAAAGACAATTTGTTATATAATTAGTATAGTGATTGTAGATAAGATATTGATCTATTGATAGGAAAGAATTAATAAATCATTTTTACAAATACCTACCGACTAATATAAGACGTCTATTTATACATTATAGGTACAAACTTTTAAACCTAGGTATTGGTTTTTTCCCCAGTTACCTAATACCTACATTGTACATGTTGCTAATTAAAGTTGGTTAGGTACCTTACCTACCTTTTTTCGTCCTTCGGAAATCGAAAAAAACTCCTTTTCTTATCTTTGGCTGTTGACAAACACCATACAATGAACAGTATATCACCATTTCGCAAAGTTATTGCTCCCGAACTTAGTGCCGTGCGACGGTGCGGCCGACATACATCGCGTTGCGCGCCCGACTGCTTTCCTGCGGTTTTCCTGCAATCTGCGCTTGAGGGGTGGGGTAACTCGAACCGGTGCGGGGCGGAGCGTGGCCATTCTGTACGTCAGTACTATTATATATTCTGTGATATTAGCTAAATAGTACGCCTGCAAAACCTCCCACGTTTTGGTCCCACATTACTTCGCTAGTATATAACCTGACCTGACACGCTTGTATGATCAACACACAACAAAGAATATTATCAATTGTACGTCGACAAATGATATGCGACGGGGAAAATAACTGATAATTCTAAACACGTATTTATAAATACTTTGTTTTCAATAGCATTAAAAAGAGTTAATTACTAGTGATAGCATCTGATAAAAACAACTTTTAATTTAAATATTATGCAGTTTATTATTATCCTTATTAGCATTCATTGGCATACTACGTAGTACCGTCCAAGTTTTTTTTTTTAATTATATTCAGTTCATCATCCTTATCATTAAAGGAGCAGCCACACCGCTGCTTAAAAAACGGTGACGGTACGGAATCGCAAGTGACGGGCCGTAGACGTCACGAGTTTTGTTCGTTTCCGTTATTTAAGCAGCGGTGTGAAGAGCATTCGATAAATAAAATCGGTGCGCATACGATGCGTCACTGCGATTCCGTACCGTCACCGTTTTTTAAGCAGCGGTGTGGCCGCTCCTTTAAGCGTAGAATGTAAATAATGAGCGCAAAACATATAATACGTAATTTAATTAATAGATCTCTTTACGACAATGGCCTGCCCTTCCAAAGCATTTTTTTTCAAGTTTTTTTACGATAAAGGATTAACATTTTTTTTTAACATGGGCCCAATTGCATAATAAAGTACAAGCAAATAGTACTATTAGTGAATTTCCACACGAAACCGCAAATACTATTTACTAGTACTTTGTTATTCAATTGGGCATGGTCAACTTTTAGGACTCTACCAATGTGCGTGACTTGACGGTACCGACAGCGACTAAGGAAGGAGACTTTCGTGTCACGCACATACGTGTAATATAGAAACGTTTACAACTACATTCACAGAATGTCGAGGGGCCCGCGTCTTTTCCGTGATAATTCGTTCTATGTTCCTTTTATTATTATTTTGTCATAACTGTAGTCATATTCTGAATTATTGTGCCGTGGTATCTAAAATTGTTGGCAGTCGAGAACAGTCCGACAAGCTTTTCCGACGGCTTTTCGCAAGACCTTCGACAGTACAGTCACCTGCATTAATATCTGCCACAGTGGAGTGTGCAAAAATATCTGACACATTATAAAGGTCCTAGAAATAGAGACGTACCAGATATTTATGCACGCTTTGATCAGTCCGATATTGGTGCTGGTGACTGTACGTTGATTTAGCAATTATAAATCATTACGAATTTCATTTATGCAGACAGCTGTTGCGATGATAAATGCCAATACTGACTACCCTCTCATAATATCACTGCCTTGCCAGCATAGTATTAGTTTAGAAACGTGGTCACATCTCACCCTCGTCCCCTTTGCGCCGAAACGTAATGCTTCGTCCACCCCCGTTGGAACTAGACTAGTGCGCGCTCGCTCACTCCTTGCGCGGTTTCCGTTTCCGTTGGCCGTCGCCGGCGCCGTCTGTGTCCACTAGAGGCGTTTTCTGATGACAAAGAGTAACAAATATAGTTTCAGCTGTGGTAATTGAAAAATATAAAATATTTAAGAAATATAATCTGACCTGCAAGTCGCGGGTACAGTTGAGGGCATAAATATATGTATGGTTAGTGACAAAAAGGTGTAGTTTTGACGCTTTGGTAACGTAAATAACACAAAAAAAAATATTATGAATACATGCCTACAAAATTACCGGATGCTACTCTTATCATAGTTATTATCAAATTCAAATTTGACAATGGAATTGATTTTACTATGCTCAGTTGAACATATTTATGATCAATGTGTCTCATTGACATGCCATTTCCACTTGTTTTTTACTCGACTGCCCAGAGGAGGGCTATTTTTACAAGCTTTTATTTAGTTTCATCTATCCCGTTGTCTGTCTGTCTGTAATCATATCTTGCAAGTTAAATTCGACCAACTTCCAGTAGTTGGATTGACTTGAAATTTGGTATACATTTTTTTTACATAAGTATACCAAATTTCAAGTCAATCCAACTACTGGAAGTAGGTCGCAATTTATTGCGTGACAGTACAATAATCTGGTAGTGACATCCTGGTAGTCCAGCCAGGAACGTCTCCACAGGACGGAACTCTTCAACGGTTAATGGTATCGACTTAAAATTTGGTATGCAAATGTAGTTTGGGTGACAATACAAGTACAGTCAGCCAAAAAAGCTTGTATTAAAAATGTTTTTTCTTTTATTCCGTGATGTTAACCGGAAGTACCAGGACCGCACAGAAAGTACGTAGGAACGATTGATTCCCATGTTTTTCTATCAAAATACACTTTCCAAGGCTCGTATATTTTTGCAGTTGCAGATAAATTTTTAAATTGAGGCATTATGGGTTATTGACAAATAGTCTTGATATGTTTCTAAAGGGTTAAGGGTTCCTTGCTTGTTCTAACCTACGTTATGGACAACATTTGATTAACACCAGACGCCAGGACACAAGGGCAATCAGAAGAAATAAAGTTTGTTGGTGTCTAGCAGTGTTACCTCTGTGGTGTCGGGCTCCGTTTCGGGCTCGGGCTGCGCGTCGAGCTCGGCCTTGCCGCGCGGCGCGGGCTCGGGCTCCTCCTCCGGCTCGCCACCCTCCGGCATCGGGTCGTCCTCCGTCATCGCATCAGTCTTCTTGTAATCAACATCTAACTCTGAATCCTGTGCAAACAAACGTTACTTTTAGTGGTCGAGATAACTTCGGTTTTGGCATGTTTCTGCGTCAAATTGAAGGTTTGTTAGGTCGCTTTCCTAAAAGCATTCTTTCTTGCAGCTAAATTTCTTTTAAAAAATCAAGGTTGAAAAAAGAAAAACTATATGCAACTCTCAACGAATATTCAGGCACTATACTCACCCTGCTCAAAGAAGCCGTTATGGTCTAGTAGTTTGACCTATGGTCTTTCAAGCAGAGGGTCATGGGTTCGAGTCTGGGCTCGCGCCTCTGAGTTGTTCGCAATTTACCTGCGACTATTAAATCATGAGCTTTACGGTCAAGGAAAACACCGTGAGGACCTGCACACGCCTGATAAGACATTCAATGGTGTGTATTAAGTTCCCAATCTGCAATGGATCCAAGCCGTATCATTGTGAGAGGAGGCCTGTGCCCGCAGTGGGGGTGTACAGGCTGAGACTGACCCTGGTCCCTCCGCAGCACAGGTAGACGAAGAGGCCGACGACAGCCAGCAGCGCGAGCAGCGCCACCGCGTACATCCACGGGTTGTCCGCCATGAACTTCAGAGCGCGCTCCACCACGGACTCCTGTAGCGTTACACTAGCGGTACTACACACACACACACGCACACTCGACAGCGGCAGGGTTTATCAATACAGGGTTGGACTCTTAGGCCCAGCACACACGGGTGAAACGCACCTGCAACGAAGCTGCAACTTCTAGTTACTTTTGAGTTTCATTTGAATTTATACCATACTCCTTTGAGAGACCACACATGACGCAAACAGTTTGAAACCGGTTCAACACGATGCAAATCAGTCGCATTGAAACCGGCGTGCAGGAAAGTCGTATTTGCGTTTCATCGGCTTTGCGTCTTTTTCGGTGTAATAAAATGGCTGATGATGAAGACAAAAACATTAAATTTGTGTTGGAAGTTGACTTTTGCTCATTCGATAACAATCCATGAATTTTGTATCAGTTTCTTTTCTTAGTCAAAATACGCACAGGACGTATCACGCTACCATCATCATTAATTTAAGAGCTTAGCTCTTGTCCGTGGAGTAATCGCCACTCTTTTCGGTCCTGCCAGCGTTTTCAGATCCTGATCACGACATGACATTGACTTTTTCCTTGGCTTGATCTATAAATGACGTCTCGGCCTTCCCTGCCGCCTGCTTCTTTTCGCCCTTCTAAAATAGTTTTTATGTAGCTGTCATGTCGTATCAGAAGCCCCAGCATATCACGCTAACACCACGAGTAATACCTCGACGTTTCGGCAACATTACAGTGGCCGTGGCATGAGTAGACTAAAGTGTGGGGTGAATATTACTCGTGTGTTAGCGTGATAAGTCCTGTGCGTATTTTGACTATGAGTGAAAAACACGAAAGTTCAAGGCATTATAGTTTCTTTTCTTGTAATTCTTTAGCAGCCACAAAAATTGGGTAGTGGATATTCTTCTCAATGTAGGGATGTACCCACACCACACACTTGCTTGTTTACGCCACCTTCTTTGTCGAAGATACAAATACAGAACCACAACTTCTTCATCACATTATCACATTGTGGTTGCGGCGGGTGTGAAAAACGATTGAAACTGATTTCAAACCAATAATTTCAAAAGGGTTTCGTTGCAGTTGCGTTTCACCATGTGTGCTGGGCCTTAAGGTCACAGCTTATTAGAGCCACCCGGCACCCGACCAGCACCGCCTCGACTTTCGGCGTTCACTCGTTGTCAACAAGTGGACCTCGCGTGGTCCGCGAATTTCCTAGTAGTCATTATGGCGGCGAGCAGCGGCAACCTCGCGTGAGGCGATCCGGTGACGCTACGGAGTTGATGTAGTGAGCGCATGCCCATACAAATCCATATGAAGAATACTAACCGCTCGAGGCGAGGCGGTGCTGGTCGGGTGCCGGTGGCTGTAATGAGCTGTGACCTTTAGGGTCTACGCTAGCTGACGCGGTTCGCATGGAGCGGGTGAACGCCTATTGAATAAAAACCGGCCAAGAGCGTGTCGGACACGCCCAAAATAGGGTTCCGTAGACATTACGAAAAAATTAAGTAATATTTTTCTAAGGATTTCGTATTTTATACGGAATCTTCCAAGTTTAGGTATATTTTATACCTTAGGCTGCTATTTACTCATAAAGTACTAATAATTCTCAAGCAAACTTAGCCGTTATAGTTTTCCTTGAAAGTTTGATATACTTACTACCATCCTGATTTTTTTCAAATTTTTCAACCCACCGGTTTAGATTTTAGAGAGGGGGGGGGACGGACGCTCGATTTAAATAAAAAATTGCACTTTAAAGTTGAATATTTCGCAAACAAATCACTGAATCGAAAAATAGTTTTAGCAACCCCCTAATGATTTTAAAAGACGTATCCAACGATACCTCACACTATAGGATGGATGAGAAAAAAAAATCACCCCCACTTTACGTCTATGGGAGGTACCCTAAAAAAATGTTTTTTGAATTTTTGATTGTACCATTTTGTCGGCATAGTTTACTTATATATCCGTGCAAAATTACAGCTTTCTAGCATTGATAGTCCCTGAGCAAAGCCGCGTACGGACAGACAG
>NC_133473.1:20641192-20663146 GCF_025370935.1 Choristoneura fumiferana
AATAGGGCCCTGGGGTCTATGGGTCTGAGTCCATTAACCCTTAATCGGTGAAGACCAAAAAGTTGCACACCTTTAAAGCTGCGTTAGCAGGTAGTTATAATTTCCAATAACTTTTTCCATTGTGACACGAAAGTTATCCATGAAAATGTATGATTAATTTTCGTGACACAATGGAAAAAGTTAATTGAAATTATAACTACCTGCTAATGCAGCTTTAACGGTGTGCAAATTTTTGGTCTTCACTCTAATTAGGCCCCATTTACTGGAGCATACTACCACAGAATCAAAATCAGCTATCGAATACATTTTCGAATACATTTTTCAATAATTACAATGAAAATTGTGACATATAATGAAATTAATAAGGTTCAGTTTCCAACTCAATGCAAGTCGCTAAATCGCCTCTACCTTAATAAGGGTTAAAGTTGCACCTGCGCTAATCATTGACATTAGGAAACAATCAATTTTCATCCTGACTTTTCGCCGATTTTTTCCCAAATGATTCAGTTTCCTAAACTGTTTCCAAATGACGTAAGGATTTTTTTCTGAAACTATAGTCTATTCAGGATTTATTCCAGGACTATCATGTAGTATCCTTAAAGGTTAGGTGAAGTTAATTTAATAACAATACGGTATTTGACTATTTTGTATATGTTTTATAAATTAAAACTACACAAATGCCTGTTATTGAATAGAAAAAACATTTTTAAGCACCTTTACAAAATACAAAGTTATAAAAGTTTTGAAATTCAAGATTAGACAGAGAAAGACATACTGGCATGTGACGACTTGCTGCATAGAGAAAAGCGTTTGAGAAAGAGACAGGAATATAGATTTTTCAAAAAATCACTATAAATCCAATTTTCAACCGATTTAAATTTCTCTTCGCTTAACACTATCTGTTTATCTATATTTTCATAATAAATATTGAGATATGGAAAAAATCAGGAGTTGTCAAATACCGTATTATGAAGTATTCACATTCACAGTTTCAAAAAAATCGTTCGTACATACATATTAAATAATTATAAGGACGAGAGATCATTTAGTGCTCCCTTGTGGTATCACTTACCGAGTCCTTGGAGAGTTTGGCGCGCTTGAGGGCGAAGGTGAGCCTTGCCCAGTCGGCGGCGGCGGCCGCGTCGTCCGTCACGATCAGATTGTCGAACAGCAGCCGCGGAGACATCGACCACAGCTCGAAGCCCACCGCGTGCTGCGGACGCGGGCGGTAAGGGGTTTATACCACACAAGCGCGAAATGAGGGCTATCGTTTTTTGTCTCACTAGATGGCGCACTGTTGCGTGAGGTTTTTAAGTATGGCTTTCAAAGTCTGTTATTACGGGCGTGAAAACAAAGTTTAGATTAAAATCATTTTTAATACACCTTAAAACCGTAGCATAAAAAATATCGAGCATACCACAGTGTTGCAAAAGTCCCCGTTTGTTCGGAAAAAAAGGGAGCGACAAAAACGGAAACCTCACCCTACACTAGCGACTCTAGCGGCGAATTCATACGCGATAGCCCTCATTGGCTATTGTCATGGTGGCTACGTTCCACTTAAAGAACGTAACGCCCACCACGACCGCTGAAATTGCCGTTCCACTAACGTAGAAAGGCAGCGGGCGTTGTAGGCGAATGTTATAAGCGAAACGCACGTCTTGAGCGCAAAATGGCGGCCTGGTAAAAACGTGTTTTTTTTTTTTTATTCAACTGGATGGCAAACGAGCAAGTGGGTCTCCTGATGATAAGAGATCTCCACCGCCCATAGACACCTGCAACACCAGGGGGATTGCAGATGCGTTGCCAACCTAGAGGCCTAAGATGGGATACCTCAATTGCCAGTAATTTCACCGGCTGTCTTACTCTCCACGCCGAAACAACAGTGCAAGCACTGCTGTTTCACGGCAGGATTAGCGAGCAAGATGGTGGTAGCAATCCGGGCGGACCTTGCACAAGGTCCTACCACCTGCTGTTGTGAGAGTTGTGAGTAAATATTTCGCATAGATTGAAGTAAAATTTATTTCAATCTGGATTCCTGTGAATTTATGGTAGCGTTTATGACAAAACGAATGAGAGATAATGACTCGGAAAGTTCATCAAGTTCTGATGACATCTCGCTCATTTGTCACGTGTCATGGTGGAAGCCCACTATGACCCTGACCTAACTGACCTGATCAATATTAGGTTATCAGTGCATCTCTTTGGTGATAGACAATATCTAGAACTGATACTTACGATAGGCGTCATCTGGAAGGGGTGGTCGTCCCTGAAGAAGTGGGGGTTGGGGATCTTGCGCGGCGCCCATTTGCCCTTGTAGTTGGGATTGGGAATGAGCGGTGCGCGCCAGATGCCCTGCCACAATACAATAATAAGTAAGTAACTAGACGACCGAGCTTAGATTTTTTTTCTTTGTTAAATCGTGTATTTTTGGAAGATAATACTGCTAAATAAATATCACGGGTTGTGACGGCCCATAGGAAACTTTCCAAAATTGCGGAATGTTTCGAATCGTTTTCCACAGATTAAGGTAGATCGATTGTTCGCCCCCGGAAGCCCTCACAAAGCACAGTCGAGGTCAAAGATATCTTTACACTTTAGTACCTTGTCACTGTATGCCTTCTGAAAATTTTATATTGTAAGTTCACACATGAAGTGACAGCGACAAGGTACTAACGTGTACAGTCAACCAATTTGATCCCTAGGCCACAACAGAACCTAGTCGTAACGACATTATACGTCATTCGATAAACGTTGTTAAGCGATAAGGTTTCATGGCCTGACCTTTCGCAGAAGCAACAACGCAACGGTATTAGACTGTAATTTAAGATGCCAGCGTTGTAAAGGGGTCCATACCTTATACTCAGGATTGGGTATCATGGCGGGCTTCCACTGGCCGCAGCCGTCGCCGCAGAGCGGGTTGTCGATGAGCGGCGCCTCCCACTCGCCGTCCATTTCCTCGTCCCAGTCGTCAGGTTTCACCGCATCAGGGTCTGGATAAACAAAGATAAGGTAAGAACGGCTTGGACACATACTTCCAAGGATTCATCGTACTTCGATATAGTTCTATGAGCATTTCAACCGCTATCAGTTTCGTGTCGCATATATTGAAGAAATGAGAGACCATAAGCAAGAAATTTTAATGAACTGTAATATCGTATTTGACTATTTTGTTTCTCTAAATTAAGACTACACGATGCCTGTTATCGAATAGATAGAGAGAGAGAGAGAGAGAGAGACAATTTTTAAGCTACTTTACAAATAACAAAGTTATAGGTTTGAAGTTCAAGATAGACAGAGAAAGACATACTAATGTCTTGCATGTGACGTCACACGCAAGTAGCGCCATACTTGCTGCATAGAGAAAAGCGTTTGAGAAAGAGACAGGTTATTTAAACCCAATTTTCAACCATTTAAGTTTTCTCTTCACTAAGCACATGTAGAAACATTATTCACTAAAGCCAAGCAACGAGATGAATAAATTGCCATGAGACAGAAAAGGAACGAGTAGTAATAATGACATATCAGACAAAGATGAAGTATACCTCGTCGTTGCTTTGCTTTACATCTGCACATTTGTGTATCGTTCCTCATCACAGATTGTGTTGCATGTGTCTTTAGTGAAAGTGAATAATGTCTTATCTTGCTAAATAACTAAATTTTTCTCTCTGAAAGTCGTGGCTGACCCGTTAAGTCAGTTGTGTAAAATGAGTGGACTGACCAGGAATCATCTCTGGTTGATCGTCGCGCCAGCCGGCCGGCTTGACGGCGCTGGCGTCCGGGATCTGCGCCGGCGCCTCCTCGTCCCAGTCCTCGGGCTTCGTCGCCGCTGGGTCCACGATCTGTACACAGGAAAACCATTATCTAAACACACGGCTCTTATTAAAAATGTGACATCTTAAAGTAGGTTAGATTTGACTTGGCCAGTTTTATCAGAAATATATAAAATGTCTGATGTAATGAAAACTGGCCAAGTCAAATCTAACCTACTTTAAGATCTCACATTTTTAAATAACAGAAATTGTTATAGGTATCCAAAGAAATAGAGTTTAATACTTGTTCATAATGTTATTTTGTTCCTATAAATACATATTTGGATTTTGCATAGAACTTAGCACTCATTTAGATCTCTATTATTTTTGCGGCGAAGCCCACAGCCAAGCATAATTTTTGTATTGAGCTTGGCTCTCCTTTTTACACCTTTAACATATATGTTTTTGGTGGGATACAATTATAAGAGCCCTCGCCCACGGCAACTTACAGCGCGATGCTGTCGCAAGGTCCCATCCATACAGACGCAATGCTGTCGCGCTTCACCCTCCCTCCGTTCTCTCCCCAATGTCATATGACACGGAGGTCAATGTCTCTTACTCTTAATGTTTAAAAAAACCTACCTTTTCCCTTTCATCCCAGTCCTCAGGCTTCTTATCGTTGGGGTCATCGATCTCCTCCGGAGGGTTGACCGGGGGAGTGAAGTCATCCAGCAAGGATCCCTCGTTGACCTCCTTGTTGTCGATGAGGATTGTGAATGTGTTGTCTGGACGGACAATCAATGTGTAGAGATGGGGCTCCTTGTCTTTGTAGATGTCTTCAAGGCGTTGGCTGGAATTGGGAAGTTGTTGTTGAGAAGAATCCGACAAGAAACTGAACGAGGTATATTTTTTAAACAGATTCTTCCAAGTTTAGGCTTAGTTTTTATACTCCTTTACTTACGGTATGTAAAACGAAACTATGAGGGTTCCGCCTTTGCCATTTTGGCCACTTTAGATTCTAGAAATTGATGGTAAAAAGGCTAATAGATATACTCACGAGGGCTTCTTGCTATGCTTCTCCTCCACAGTGCCATTTCGTGGGTTAGTGTGCCTGAAGATGAAGTGCAGTTTGTTGTCGTTGCCACACTTGTCGGGCCCGAACATGATAGTGTAAGGCGTCTGATCGTGGAACTTGCGCAGGTCGGCCTTAGTGTTGGTTCCGCGGGAAAGCAGCTTTATGTACGCGCCGCCGCAGTTCTGGCCCTCCTGGAAACGAGTTCAGATAGAATGCTCCGCCAAAATTATTCTTATTGTTAGCTTATTCTTTCCGCTAGCGTTCGTGTCGTAACAGCCTAGTGTATTATTATTTATGGGCCCCTTAACAGCGAAAAACAGCGTTGGAAGCTGCAGCATTATGCTGATTGGGACCCAATTTATACTATTCAACTTATATATTTATTTATAATTTTAACCTAAGGTGGTTTTCTGTGTATTGAATATGTGTAAATAAAATCTCTCTCTCTATTTTGTTACACTACCGTAAACTGGTGATACTTTAGGAAATTTTGCGGCTACTTTGATAGTTTGAAAAGCGTTATAAAAACCAAAATATTCATAGCTAGATTGAGCAAATGAAGTAAAATAAAAAGTTAGGTAATTTATGTAGGTATTTCACTGCTACAGATGGTCTAAAAAATAAGGACATGGCATAAAGACTGTTTTTCAAAGTAGCCCCTGCATTTTTAAAGTAACCCATTTAAAAATTTACGGTACTGAGCAAAGGCCTCCTCCCGATACTTCCACTACTCTCTGTCCACTGCACACAAGGGCCAGTCAAAATTAGGAGGGGAAAATTATTAAGTGTCAGTGTGTGTTTGATACTCCTTCACGCTAAAACGGCTGCGAGGATTTGGATGAAATTTGATATGTATATAGCTGGAAGTCTGAAATGAAATATTCCCACGAAATCCATATTGATTCCCAAAACATGAGGTTTCATTTTTTCATCATACAATGTAATTGGGAATTCCCTTCAGAATTTAGTGAAATTTCTTAGACTGCCAGATGTAATAAAGATTTAGGTAGTCTAGTTAGTAAATATTTTTTGTTTCACAGTAGTTGCATAGAAAAGTGGACACTTTTTAGGGCACAGACGTACATTCTGTTGTAAAATTGTAAGGCTCACAAAATAAGTTTGTTCTTCTCATAAATACTATGAAGGCGATTTTTTTTTGCTGATTTTTAAATTTGTAGGGAACCTTCAGCCAACCAGTCATGTCAGGAATTACCAACTACAACGGACAATAGCTCTGCTTTTCTATTTTAAGTTATAAACCGCCATTGGCGTCCTGTCCTCCCACCCAAGAGCTTCAACTGTTGAGCTTGGACCTTGTCTGCCAGCATCAATTTACTACATATTTACAGCCAAACAAAAACCCGTTGACGTTTATAGCGAGTCATCCGGCGTCATCGCCGCTTCCGAAACTCATTTCGGACCTGGACGAGTGCCAGAACGAAATCAAAACAAGGAAGGTAATTTCTTTGTGTTATTTCTGGCTTTATACCATTTTTATTATGAATAAGTTTTGGCTTAAATTTATCGAGAAGGACGCTTTTTGGCAATGCGTTTCGTTTTGATTTGCGTATCAGATTTTGAATGATGCAAACCGAAAAAAACAAACCATGCTAACATTGTTTGTTTTTATCCGGTTAAAGACGGAACTTTTTCTTTAAGATATAAAAATTGTATATGCATTATTTTTCTATTATACTTGATGATTTTTCTCATTTTACTAGTACTTTATTGGAATAAGCGAAAAGGCACAGACTGATTGCTTTTATAGCAAACGCCTAAGCTTTCTGAAAGAATATCAGCACTGCAGGTTACAGCAGTATATGCTGAGTCAGCGCCTATTCTCACCATTGTGAGAATAACTAGTGAAATTGATTATAAGTGCATTTCAATTTTCTATTGTAATTTGAGCTTTGTATGGGAACCGTGGTGGCCTAATGGTTTCACCTATGGCCACATGCAGAAGATCATGGTTTCAAATCCGGGCTCCAACTTCTGAGTTTCTCAAAATTCATCTGTGAAATTACATTTGATGAGTGCCACCTGCAAAGCAATTCAATGGTGTGTATGAAGTATCCAATCTGCACTAGTACCGCTGGGAACTACCTATGGCCGAAGCTCTTTCATTCTGAGAGGAGGCCTGCTCCCAGCAGTGAGACGTATATAGTCTGGTATGATGATGATGATGTTGTTATGAATAAGTTTCTATCTACGTATCTATGTACCGGTATAGCAGTGAAGGCACTGAGTTAAGAAACTTAGACAGGTACTATGCTAGAACAAAGCTTATCACGTAAAAGAAAATAATCGCCTGATGCAACAGCGGGTATTACTTTCCAATTACGCCTTGAACTCGAAACGTCCGCGCGTGAGTCAAGCGCGATAAGCCAATTAACAGCGTGCGTGTCGTTTACGACCGTTGTTGCTAAATGGACTAATGCTATTCATTAAACAAAACCAATTCCAAAACAGAACCTAATAGGCCTACCTGCATAGGGAGGGGAGGGTTGGAAAAATCATTATTTTAAGTTTGCATCGGCCCAAAGGGCCAAAACTACACAAAAGTAGGAGGTCCGCGCGAGCGACAAAATCAAATATACGGTGCTATCGAAACAATGAGGGCTATTGCGTATGAATTCGCCACTAGAGGCGCTAGTGTAGCGAGAGGTTTCCGAAATGTCAAATATCACTGTTTTTGGGTGAGCTACACGGGTTTATTTAAAATTAGAACAGTTTTGTAGATGTTTTGAAATACCTGAAATTAATCATACAATCATTGCTTAATTATGGCAAATATGCGTTACGGGGCAATGAATGTCTTGTGTTTTGAGACAGTTTTGTCTTTCAGAAACTTTTTTCCAAACAAAACGGGACTATGCAACACTGTGGCATGCTCGATACTTTTATGGTATGGTTTTAAGGTATTAAATATGATTTAAATCTAAACATGTATTGTTTTCATGCCCGTTATAACAAACTAACCACTATACTTCAGGCAGGACCTTTGTCTACAGTGGCGCTACCTGGTGAGCACGAAAACGGTAGCCCTCATTGATACATGAACCACTGTGTGAGCTACTAAGCTCACCACCACCACCACTAAATACCACTAAGTGAGGGATGAATTGTCTTTAAGTTTAATTCACTATACAATTTAATGTTTCACTTCAAGTGTGAACAAAGAAATGATCAGAAAACAGCACTATGTACATCTGCTTAAATATTAGGTAATTTTCCTAAGTTACTTAAGTTTATATATTACATTTTTTTTTGCAATTTTTTTATCTTTAATTGTATACTATAGTTTTTAAGTATTTTATTTGTAATTATATTAGTATGAAAAAATTACTTTCTGCCAAGTTTCTTGCGGCGCATTCTTCTTGGCAATGATGGTCTTTCCGAACGCGCTGGTAGTTTAAAAAATGACGTGTAAAAGTGCCCATTGCGGCCTATTTACTGAATAAATGATTTAATTTGAATTTGAATACAGCAGAGGTTCCCAAAGTGGTTCAGGTGCAGGCCGGCCGCTAGCTGTTTGAACGCCCGCGTGCAATACAGATTAAGCCGATATCTGGTTTTGCCGCCCACTTGACAATGTCACCCTTGTGCGGTGCACGCGATGCACACTTACACTTTTTTTTTGAAAACGCTTGCACGCCTTTTCGCTGCGGGTCTGTTTAAGAGAACCCTCAGGGGTCTACGGAAGACCAGACAGAGGTCCAACGTTGGCATGAAAAAAATTGGAGTTTTAGGAGTTTTGGGAATACAATAGTAGCACCAGAGGGTCTACCGAATGAAAACAGTAAAACTTTGAAAGTGGTCTATGAGAAAAAAAAGTTTGGGAACCTCTGCTTTACAGTAACCAGGTATGCAATTGTCCGTAAATGAGCAAATATGTTTTATATGGTTGCCTGTTACTGCTTTCTAAAAGTAATACTGGATTTAATGAATTGTGTGTTTCATACCTGCATTGTAACTTCATACTGCACAATGAGCGGTTTATCTTTGAACTCAAACGGCTTATCAAGCAGCGCAGAGATGGCAGCATGCTTTGCTTCAGTGGTCAGCACAAGACCTAGGTCATCCCGAAGGATCTTGCGAGACGGTGCTTGAATCTGAAATTGATGTTTAAAATTACTGTATGTTTACGTAAGGATCCATTGTAATGCACATAGTATGTTCAGCAGTTATATACCATCAACTACAAAGAGATTGATTTAATATTCATTTATTGTTAGCATTTTGTAGTCAATTGTACTTTATAATGTATACTGGCGTTTACAAGAATAGTAAATAATAGTCCAATATTTTTTTCCTGTAAACTGTAAATACCAAAGGCAATCATGTCAGAGTTAATAATAATATCATGCAGCAATAGTTTTGAAAAAGTATTAACTTCAGAACTGTTAAAAATTACAACTACACTAAAATTCTACATAGTACCATTCTATTCTGAAATCATGAATTATTCACAATGAGGACAGACCATCACCATATGAATAAAACACAATGGCTTTTAAAAGTACATACTGAAACTTATGAAAATATTGAAGTCCATATTGATATGAGTGATGAGGATTGCAGGTTTCCAAACCACTCATCACAATGAATAATAAAAAAAACAAAAGTAGCAAAAAACAAAAAAATTAAGCAAGTCTTTGGAATGATTGAAACTTCTAGATTTTATCAATTCCAATTTCCAATTCCATTCCTTTGTAAGTATAACAGTTTTAAATAGTACTATTTATAAGTAGAAGTAGTCATTACCTCCCATTTCCCATCGTACTTGGCAATATTTTCGTCCACACCCTGTTTCTTGGCTTCTGACTTGACCCACTTCTTCTTGAAGGCATTCTCATCATCAAAATGCTCCGTCAAGTAAACACTTTTAGAATTTATTGACGGGCTATGATACTGGTCCTCTTCTTCCACAGTCTAGCATAACAAAAAAAGAGTTTGAAATAATTCAGCAGACAATCAGTTACATTGTGATATCTTAAATAAATTCCTTGGACAAATTCATCAAATCTACCATCAAATAAATTATCAGATAGTTATCAATGTCAGAAGAGATAGCCTAACTAGGTCATTCACCTCAAAACGTAAGTATAGAGCCTGATCATAACCTATTTAGATGACAATAACTAACCTCCACAGTGACTCCATCGTCAGGATCCTCGCTTTCGGCGAGCACTTTGCCTGCCGAAGCCACTAGCACCAATAAGGCACTCAGAAAACACACCTTACGGCTAAAGAGAGCCATCTGAAAAGATCAGATAAAAATGACTGAGCAACGCGCAAGCAACACGTCGGCAGCGAAACATGAAATAAAATTATTACAAGCACCTTTCCATCTAGCAAGACCGCGACCGTAAACGCTAATTTAATTACATAAAATTAAAATAATGCTACACAACGCAGACAATAACCGAAATACGGACACCGGATATCCTCAATAAGTTTAGCCACACAGGGACCCTTTTTGTGTATCCTGTTAAAAATAGCACCAAGAAAAACTGATTCTCACCTTGCTCTGACTTTTTAACTAAAGTTAGTGCTGAATCTTCATAAATTTTCACTGATTGTGCCCGAGCCGAGAAAACTTCAGATCTAGATGGATTTTCGTCAAAAATTTCAACCAATCAAAAACAAACAGTTGTCAGGGTAGCGATCGAGAATTTTCCGAAGCGTTCAAAGTTTTTGTTAAATATTTTAAATAAAAAAAAAACTGTGGAAAACGTATGAGTATGAATTGAATTTTTTATATTGTTAAAGACCCAGTCTTTATTTATACCTATCAATTAAATTAATGAAAAATTCAATAAATACAGAAACTGTCAGAAACTTTTAGTTTGATGGCAGAATTAAATTGTCTTGGTTCCATTGCAGAATTATAAATAAAAAAAGTAAGCCGGCCAATTTAAATATACGATTTGTTCTGTGGTGATACGTTTTGGCTCTGTCGCACACACTGTCTAACACGTATTAGTGTATCTTTTTATTTTGTCAAGTGACTGACTGACATAAACTGTATTATTTTTTATTTAGACGTATTCGTTGCCGGTTTTGTTTACGATTTATTGAGTAAAAAGAAAATGAAAATAAGAAAAGAAAATCTTATTTGAAACTGTGACTGTGAAAACAAGCTTTTAATTGCTTGTTACTGATTAAAGTAATGCCTTTATTATCGGTATTTCAAAATCCGTAATTCAAAATACTAAATATCTCAGTGAATCAAGGTATGTCTAATTCCGCATTATTTAGTTTTCCACGTTTATGCTGAAAATAACTTGGTTTAGCTTAATTATTAGGTAGGAATCTGAAGGTCTGCAAATGGTTTGTCGCTCTTACTCAGCTGTCATTTTATATGTGGAATTTAAATAGTACAATACAAGAAAAGTAAATATTGGAAGTCAATACAGCTGAGTTTAATTATAGGTTTTTCAGCAGCATTCTGTAGTAATCAATTGCGCCGGTTTCTTGTTGTTTTAGTTGAAATATTTTATTCTATCTCAAGCCTATCTCAGGTAATGTAATAATCTTAATTTGCAGTGTTTTGTTAAATATTTCTTACAAGTGTAGTGATTAGTTAATCTGAAAATCAACTTGTTATAATTGAATGTAAAAAAATACACAACTATGTTTTATAGTACCTATTATTCTAAAATCATATCTTTGGAAATGGTTAGCAATTATCAATTCTTTGGTACAAGTAAAGTTTTAATTTTGTTTTAATAAAACATTAGTATGAAGTTGATATTCTAGGTAATAAAGAGTAAACTGTTTTTTTAAATATAATTATGTAGAGGGCAAATCTAGAATTATTTACTTAAAATAATAATTCTAAAATAATAACTTAACTGGCCACATTCAAAACCAGACTTTATGTCTAACGTTTCTGAATTCGCAATAAAATCAAATGATTAGTTTTTTAGTGAAAACTGTCATTTGATTGTGACTAAGTGTCAAAAATTAAGGCAATATGCTTGGCTTTAGCGCATGCTATACTTGCAATTCCCAATTTTCAATGTTCCAGTAGATAGTTGCTAGTTAGTATTAATTTAGAAAAAACCATAAAATAAATACAAAAGTCAAATAAAACATTTTGTTTTAAGAAACTACTGCGGAACTCACTCTTAAATTTATTTTTCTGTTGTATTGTATTGCGTAGCCCTAAGGGTAAATTTGCCCAAACATTTATGTTTGACAAACTATTTAAGAATGAAAATAGTACACACGTTGTATGTTAAAAAATTTTTATATTTCCAACTTTTCATATAAATATGTATATTTACACACCAAAAAATTGTATTCAAAACTTTCATTTTTGTTCCAAAACCAGAAATTGCCAAAGAACCATTTTAAATGACACCGTACAAAAAATAAGTTCAATATCTTGTTACATTATAAACACACATTAAAAATATTTGCAGCCGTTTGATTATAAATATGTTTGTAAAAAAATTTTCGCATAAATGTAAGTTTAATTTAACTTTTACAATTAAACCAGGCGGATTATATGATATCCTCACTATTTTAACAACACCTTAGATTAATTATGTAAATATTGGTATTTATTAGCATTTAAATTAAAATTTTTTTGTTTTTAAAAATATTTATTGTTACGTTCGTGGGGTGGGTTCGTGATTGAAAAGCACTTTAACACCGATGAATAAGAGTAGGATTTATTTTCACACTGTTACTTAACTTTACAAAACACTTAAAAACAGTTCACAGTAATTTCGCACTCTAAAACTCACTTACAAGTCGCTTTGATTCTCTTCGATGTTTATCGCTCGGTATCGCATTCAAAACTGTCCTCCGCCGCAACCTCACCCGGCTTATATACCCCCGGTGAATCGGTCCACAAAGTTCGAGAACAGTCCAGCTAGGACGTCATACCTACATCTCGAATGTTCCGGAAACGAGTAGAGTGTCTGTCTCTTTCATGTGCTATCTCTCTCACACAGTTACTAGAATATTCCGGAAACAGGATCATCAGTCTGTTTCTCTCACACATATAGGCTATCCTTGTCACACACCTTCTCGAATGTTCTCAGTATAGCTGTCTCTTTCTAATCATGCTATCTCTTTCACTCCTATGGAAAATTTCGCCATATACTGAAATGTACTTGAGAGGCCCATAAGGGGTCCTGAAAACGCCTGAAAACGGGTTTTCAGGTTATGGCGTCATCGGATAGAGGGTGGCCTGAAACGGACTGAAAACATGTTTCAGGCGCCTGAAAACAACGGTAACTTGGGTGAAATTTTGATAAACTAATATGTGATAGAGCATCCTCTGAAACGGCCTGAAACCGTATTCCAGCCTACTGAAAACGCCTCCAAGGGGTCGAAAAACACGATCAAAGTTTCCCTCTAACCCACCGCCGTAACACTGCCCCCTCCTAAGACATGCTCGTCCCGAGCATCATTAGATCCATGGTATTTGGCCAACCGATCAACATGAACAATCTTACAGGGGCTACGCGCGTTACGCTGTATCCGGTATGTGACATCGTTGATCCTAGTGACTACTTTGTACGGCCCTTCCCAACTCGGTGATAATTTCGGGGACTTCCCTTTTTTTCGCATAGGGTTATGTAGCCACACCAACGATCCTTCCTCAAACCTCGTCTGGTTAGACTTCCGGTCATATCTGGTCTTCATCTTTTCGCTGGCCTGCAGTCCGTGTTCACGAACATGATTGTGAACACCATCAATCCGGTTTCGCAGTTCACTTGCATACTCTGAAATCGTCTTTGGTGCATCTGGAGGTCGTCCTGTCAGTAGATCCGCAGGTAACCGCAATTCTCTTCCAAAATTAGCACACGCAGGTGTCACGGCCGTGCTTTCGTGAACTGCGGTCCGATATGACATTAAAAAGAGTGGAATATGCCTGTCCCAATCTTTTTGATGGCTGTCAACTACTTTGGCCAAATGTCGTTCCAGAGTCTGATTGAATCTCTCGACCATCCCGTCTGACTGTGGATGATAGGACGTAGTCCGAGTTTTATGAATTCCCATGACTCGGCAAGTCTCCTGAAACACCAGAGATTCAAAATTTCTTCCCTGATCGCTGTGGATCTCAAGAGGTACTCCATACCGACAAAATACTTCAGCCACTACAGTTTCCGCTACTGTGACTGCCTCTTGATTTGGAATGGCAAACACTTCAGGCCATTTGGTGAAATAGTCCATGACCACAAGGATGTACTTGTTTCCGCGGTCAGAGATCGGGAACGGGCCTGCGACGTCCAAAGCAATTCTTTCCCAAGGTGCCCCCACATTATAAACTTTAAGCGCACCTCTACTGCGTGTATGTGGCCCCTTGACCGACGAGCAGCTAGTACACTTCCTACACCAGTCTTCCACATCTTCCCGACAGTGTATCCAGTAAAAGCGTTGTCGAATCTTCATCAGAGTCCTTTTTACTCCTAGATGCCCGCCGGAAATGCCATCATGAAAGGATCTTAAAACATCGCTAACTCTCTTTCTTGGTACGACCACTTGAAGGTGAGCATCCTTTCCGTTCGCTGACTCCCATTTCCTACACAGTACGCCATTGTGCATAATCAGACTTTCCCATTGCGCCCAGTAGCTCTTGGTCACTGTACTCATCGGAGCTACCTCACACCACTTTGGTTTGGGCATTCCACCGTTAATCCAGTCGTAAATGGGTTTTATGTCACGATCTTCCTGTTGTGCTTCTTGCATGACAGCGTCACTCCACTCTTCGCTAACAGTGTCGGTCCTCAACATCTTCACGCAGTCCTTATCCTCTTGTCTTAAACAGTGTTTGCAGTCATCCGGACAAGGCCTTCGGGAGAGGGCATCTGCATTTCCATGTGACTTTCCACTTCGATGCTCGATGGAAAAGTCATATTCCTGCAGTTGTTCGATCCAGCGTGCCACCTGACCCTCGGGGTTCTTGAACTCTAACAACCACTTTAAAGCAGCATGGTCAGTCCTGATTCGGAACTTGCGTCCAAGCAAATATTTGCTGAAATGCTGCAAAGTTTTGACGACTGCCAGCAATTCTCTCCGAGTGACGCAGTAATTTCTCTCGGGTTTCGATAACGATTTACTGAAATAGGCTATCACAACTTCCTGATCTCCTTTGTTTTGTGACAAGACTCCTCCGATGCCAGTATTGCTTGCATCAGTGTCAACAACAAACTCGTTATCCGGGTCGGGATATTCCAAAATCGGTGTTTCACAAAGTCTCTGTTTGAGATCTGAGAAGGCTGCTGCACACTGATCATCCCAATTAAATGGTCGTTTCTCTTCCGTCAGCTGGTGCAAAGGCTTTGCTATATCCGAGAAGTTCTTCACAAATCGTCGATAGTACGAGCAAAGTCCTAAAAAGGCACGCACTGCTGTCTTGTCTTTCGGTGTTGGCCAGTCCTTAACTGCACTTATCTTCTCAGGGTCTGTCTGGATGCCTTCTGATGAAATTACATGTCCCAAGTAGTTAACCTTACGCTTGAAGAATGAGCATTTCTTCGGACTTAGTTTTAAATTTGCGTCACGCAACTTGGACAAAACTTGCTCCAGTTTCTTAAGGTGGTCATCGAAATTTTTACCTACAATTATGATGTCATCCAGATACACTAGGCAAGTATCACCCAGGAGGCCGGCAAGTATTTGCTCCATTAACCTCTCAAAAGTTGCCGGTGCATTGCACAACCCAAACGGCATAACATTAAACTGCCAAAGTCCTTTACCAGTTGAGAAGGCTGTTTTCTCTTTATCTTTGTCCTTGATTTCCACTTGCCAGTATCCACTTTTCAAATCCAAGGTGGAAAACCATTTCATGCCGTTTAAAGTGTCCAAAGTGTCGTCTATCCTCGGCAATGGATAACTGTCCTTCTTGGTCACGTCGTTGAGTCTACGATAGTCAACGCAAAATCTCATAGTTCCATCCTTCTTTTTCACCAAGACTACTGGAGAACACCAAGGGCTGGTCGACGGTTCTATTACTTTGTCCCTCCTCATTTCCTTGATCATGTCTTCGACTTCTTTTTCTCGAGCTACTGGAACTCGCCGAGGTCGCTGTCGAATAGGCATGACATCTCCAGTGTCGATCTCGTGCTGCACTACTCCAGTTCTCCCGATATCACTGTCATGTGCAGAGAAGACACTCCTATAGCGCTTTAGTAGATTACGCGCCTTTAGAAGTTCTTCCTCCGTGAGATCATTCTCGCAGTTTTCCAATAATTTTCCAATATCCACAACTTCTTCTTGCAACTTGTTCTCGCTTGGCCCATGGCAACTCCGTATCCAAGAGATTGCCTCGCATGTCCCCATAAGGGTTCCTTTACTTAGGACGTGTTGAGTGTCACTTAAATTAAGAACCCTTATAAATGCTGCAGATGACGTCATTACCACTGTGCGAGCTGGTATCCACGGCTTACTGCCAGCTATTTTCTCTATTAACACGCAGGAATGAGATCCTTGTCTCATACCATATGGCAACTTCACTGGAACTAGGGCTTGCGATCTCGGTTGAAGTGTAGTCCTTCTAGCGCAGAAGACATGTCCACCCACTTCACCCTCCATAGGAACTTCATAAGCCCCAAATTTCAGCACGCCGCCTTTTAAGTCGATCTTACATTCGTACTTCCTCATAAAATCTAGACCAATAATACAGTCGTCTACGATGTCAGCAATGATGACTTTGTGCCAGTACTTCTTTTCTCCAATCTTTACTGACACTTCTTGCTCCCCTTGGACGGAAATGTTCTGGCCGGTAGCCGTTTGCAGCTGAAGATGCATTGGTCGGACTAGATGATCTCTGATCAGGTGTTTTAGCAGTCGAGAACTGATCACAGTCCGAGAAGCTCCGGTGTCGATAGTAAGGTGACATGGTACTCCACCAATTTCTCCTTTGACAGCCAGACTGTTCCCGTTGTTCGCCTGGGAGATCATAACTGGGACATTTTGACCACCAGCCAGCACTCGTCCCATAGTCCTGGCTTTTACTCGTTTCCCTGCTGCTGCCGCTCTGGATTACCAGAGCTTGCTGGCCTCTCCATTTGGTCCGAGTCTCGTCGCCTCCAATGTCTTTTCGGGCAGCCAGATTGCATGTGTCCTCGTTCCCCGCAGTTGTAACACCGAGGTCCCGTTTCACGAGGTGGAGCAATCGGCTCCCTGGCAGCGACTTCGCGCACCCTGAAGGATCTTGTTGGGTCCTGGCGTACAGCTTCCACCTCGAGGGCATGGGCAAGCGCATCCTTCAAACTCCCATGGTGACCCAGTCGTACAGCAGCCCTCACTTCAAAGTCTCGAATCCCATCTATGAATGTCTGCACTAGCATTCCATCCGTAAAAGAGGATGAATCTCGGTATGCTTTTTGGACCAGTTTCTCTATTTCTAGGGCCCACTTTTGTAATGACTCATTACGACCCTGGGTCCTATCCTTCAGTTGAGCTCTGTAGACGTGCTCTAGATGACTGTCACCGAAGCGTGCTTCTAAAGCTTCAAGGAGACGGTCATATGTCTTATCCTTTCCCAACGTTTCCAAGATACTGAGAGCTTCATCCCGTAGCGCCAAACTCAGTGCCGTTTTTGCATAATCCTTGCTCCAGCCATTCGTTTCCGCAACCAACTCGAATTGGTGCTTGTATGCGGCCCATGAAGAGGTACCATCAAATGGTGGTAACTTTAACTTTTCACCTCCTGTGGCTGGTGCACCCGATAAACTGGTGGTGCCGTTGGCCACTTTAATCTCCAACTTCTGGAGGCGATTCTCGTGGCCTTCTACCTTTTCGTTGACACCGTTGAGGCGCTGTTCGTGATTTTCGACTTTAATGTCAACTGCCACAATTTTATCCTGGACCTCAGCCATCTCCTTTTTCCATTCTGCGGTTGCGTCGTGTACCTCACGGAGGAGTTCGAACTGGTTCTTTTGTTCCTCCTGTAGAATCCTAGCTTGTTCTTCCTGAGCTTCCTTCTGGCCCCGTAGCTCTTGCTGCAGAATTCTAGCTTGTTCCTCCTGCCTTCTAGCTTGTTCCTCCTGCCTTCTAGCTTGTTCTTTCAGGAGGACCAGAATCGCGTTGACGTCTATTTCCGGCTTTGGGGATACTGCCGCCGCTGTATCTGACGCTGCGGCGGTGTCTGTGGGGTCCCCAGCTGCGGCGCGGCTTCGGGTCTGCATCCTCTCCTTCTCTTCTTCTCGCGGAGTAAGCGGCATTTTCAATCCCACTTCTGACACCAAATGTTACGTTCGTGGGGTGGGTTCGTGATTGAAAAGCACTTTTAACACCGATGAATAAGAGTAGGATTTATTTTCACACTGTTACTTAACTTTACAAAACACTTAAAAACAGTTCACAGTAATTTCGCACTCTAAAACTCACTTACAAGTCGCTTTGATTCTCTTCGATGTTTATCGCTCGGTATCGCATTCGAAACTGTCCTCCGCCGCAACCTCACCCGGCTTATATACCCCCGGTGAATCGGTCCACAAAGTTCGAGAACAGTCCAGCTAGGACGTCATACCTACATCTCGAATGTTCCGGAAACGAGTAGAGTGTCTGTCTCTTTCATGTGCTATCTCTCTCACACAGTTACTAGAATATTCCGGAAACAGGATCATCAGTCTGTTTCTCTCACACATATAGGCTATCCTTGTCACACACCTTCTCGAATGTTCTCAGTATAGCTGTCTCTTTCTAATCGTGCTATCTCTTTCACTCCTATGGAAAATTTCGCCATATACTGAAATGTACTTCAGAGGCCCATAAGGGTCCTGAAAACGCCTGAAAACGGGTTTTCAGGTTATGGCGTCATCGGATAGAGGGTGGCCTGAAACGGACTGAAAACATGTTTCAGGCGCCTGAAAACAACGGTAACTTGGGTGAAATTTTGATAAACTAATATGTGATAGAGCATCCTCTGAAACGGCCTGAAACCGTATTCCAGCCTACTGAAAACGCCTCCAATGGGTCGAAAAACACGATCAAAGTTTCCACCTAACCCACCGTCGTAACAATATTTTAAATTGTTAATTTTTGTTGTTGCAAATTATAGATGTTCAGTGGATCTGTCCTCAGGGGATGGTCCCGAAAACAATGATCGCTTTGCTTAGTCGATAATTAATGACCACTCTGGACGTTTTCCAAGTATTTGTGATCTTGATGGTTATAAAAATTAATATATCCATACCAAATTTCATCCAGCTCACTCCAGTCAGTTCATCCCCATTTTCTCCCCTTAAGGGTTGCTTTTGGAGATAAAAACTAAGTACCCTATGCTTCAGCTCCTTGACAGTCGAAACCAGTCGGTTTCGACGTGATACCAGAACAGACAGAGTTTACTTTCAATTCATCACTCCATAGTATAAAACAAAGACGCTTTTTTGTCTGTACGCTTAGATCTTTCAAACTACGCAACGGATTTTGTGCGGTTTCACAAATATAGTGTGATTCAACCGGGTGTCTATAGTATACCGTAACCGTGTTGTGCCGGAACGGGTCACCAGTATATAATATTATTTTAATGGAGTATGGATTCGTAGTATGTATGTCCCTGCCCGCATGCAGGTTACGAAAGAGACAGCATGTAATCTTAACAAAACAATTCTTTCAAAACGAATCAAAATATCAAATCGTGTTTACATATTTATGAATCAAACGGCGTATACAAATATTTGCCAAATTGTGTGGTTATATGTATATGGAACCCATTCATGTATACTTATTTTGCCTACGAGGTGGATACATTTAAATGGAATTTATTTAAGTATGCAACTTTCTGAAGCATTTTGTGATATCAAACTCTCTCACAAGTGAAAATAAGTTACATGTTCAAAACAAATATTTGACTTGGACAGCAGGAGGTTAAAATTTTCCAGAAAGCGTAGTGACAAAGTACTAAAATGTAAGGATATTTTGACTTTGACTGTACCTTTTTATATAGCGTTAATTACGCGAGCCGATATGTACCCATCAACTTACGTTAGTACTAAATCAGCTACTAATTCGTTCCTGATTCGTCATATTGCTGATTCGACACTTTCTTAACTGGTCATTTGTACAGTCATATGTTAATTGATGAACACGTGCTTAAAGTCGGTTAGGTTAAGTTTTTTTTTTATGACCACTCTGAATCGATACAATAAGTGCCCCAATCGGTTCTGGGGGGTCATAAAAAAAATAACCTAACCGACTAAGATTTTGTCGAATAACAACTTTGATCTGTTTCTGGCACTGTATTATTGGTTCTTAATTGGCACTCGCGATACAGACCCAGAGTCTAGTGCGAAGGCCGTCGAAAAGTCAGATGATGTTATTTGTATTGTATTCAAATGTGTATTTCTGTAATTGTTTGTGCACTATGTAACTTTATCGCTAATAAAAATATTCTACTCTATGTATTATCATTTACCACAGATTTAAATATTATAATTAATTTTGTGCAGGCAAATGTACATGGTATGACGAGTAAGGAATATGACGAATCAGGAATATGACCAATTAGGAATATGGCGAATCAGGAACAAACCATTATTTTCCCTGAATATTTATGATTGAATCTGTGACAGGCGTGGACATAGCGTTCGTGAAGTGGGGCAACGTGTACCACACCCGCAACGACCACCCCGACAACCTCCAGCCCGGGGTGCTGCAGTGCGCGGGCGACATGTTCCTCACGCTCGTCACTCGGCTCGCAGACATGCCGGAACTGGCTCAAAAAGTACGTCCCCTGGCCTCTTTTCAATGCATACTGTTAAACAAAGAACATCGTTTGTGAATTGTAACTTGTAGCTTCGTGAAATAGGACACTGGTATAATACCACGCATAGTAATGCGTGCACACGTGCTCAACGCCATCTAGTGTGAGCTAACTTTGGGGGCGGCAGACGTGAGCTTGCCTTCGGAATCCAAAAGCTTAATGGTTACTTGACCGGAAATGTAAATTTCAGAATTACATTATTATTATTATTTTTTTGTAATTATTTTATGTTGAAAAGATTCTTTTGCCAAGTTTCTTGCGGCGTATTGTTCTTGGCAATGATGGTCTTTCCGAAAGCGCTGGTAGTTTAAAACACGACGTGTAAAAGTGCCCATTGCGGCCTATTTACTGAATAAATGATTTGAATTTTGAATTTGAATTTTAGTGAGATAATGAAGGTTTACATGTAGGTTTAATAATAAGGCGAACTGTTAAGGAATGGAATTCGCTCCTATTGTTTGTATTTCCGGATAAATAAAACCTAGGGCTCTTCAAGGCTAGAGTAGTTGCTACTGAACCAGTGAGATATATCTTTGGCCGTATCTGATACAGAATATGCAAGTATTTTTTTTATTTGATCAAATATATTTCCATTGTTTAACAAACCGAGTTGTAAAAGATTTTTTATATATTAAAAAAAGACACGAAGATATGGACGTTTTAAATTGTCAATCAGACAGAGAGGTTCGTCATAGACTTTCAATCGCTCATATCTTGCTTATTTTTCAACAGATATTGATGGTTATTACGTCATTCGTTTTTTGTGTTTTTTTTTATTAAGAGCGTTTACACCTGCTAAGCTGGCAACGTTGCATTTTTGATAGTTTTTCTCGATTATTCCATAAAAATTTAATGAAATATGAACAGTTTTTAAACAAAATAAAAGTCTATCATGCATGATTATTGCAGTAGACACACTAATTTCTATATTGAGAACAGTTCTATCAGACCAAATTTTTAATTTTCATTCAATTTATATGGAATAATTTAGAAAAACTAACAAAAAATGCAACGTTGCCAGCATAGCAGGTACCTATACAGCGTAAAATGTTAAATGTTAAATCGTTCGCGAGAAAGTTTGTGGTCCGTGTGTATATTGTTATTGTGGTCAGGCCGCGCCATCGTCGGCGGTGTACTACGACTTCCTGAACACAGTGCTGGTGAGGTACCCTGTGTGGGCGTCCTACTTGGTGGACGCACTCATTGCACTGGCGGCGCTGGCGAGCGTCGGCTTCTACGTGTGGATCGTGGGCATGCGTCAGTATACAACATCATCATTTACAGATAAATACAAACTATACGACCTATTTGACGACCAGATGGCCTAGCGGTTAGAGAACCTGACTACGAAGCTTGAGGTCCCGGGTTCGATTCCCGTGACGGGGCTGATATTTGTA